>NW_028263388.1:2939154-3239154 GCF_051168715.1 Poecilia mexicana
AGCCAGAAGCCAAAACGCTTTATCTCAGCGAAAGAAGTCAAAAATGGACTATCTGTGAATTTGCAGCTTTACATTCAATTTTCAGCATTGTTAGTTGTTGGACAGCTCCGAAATGCTGAGCAGCACTAGATCTAGCTGTAATAAGCTGAAATTAGTTGATCTGCTTAAGTTACAAATGATCAGATAGCCAGAAGCCAAAAACGCTTTATCTCAGCGAAAGAAGTCAAAAATGGACTATCTGTGGATTTGCAGCTTTACATTCAATTTTCAGCATTGTTAGTTGTTGGACAGCTCCGAAATGCTGAGCAGCACTAGATCTAGCTGTAATAAGCTGAAATTAGTTGATCTGCTTAAGTTACAAATGATCAGAAAGCCAGAAGCCAAAAACGCTTTATCTCAGCGAAAGAAGTCAAAAATGGACTATCTGTGAATTTGCAGCTTTACATTCAATTTTCAGCCTTGTTAGTTGTTGGACAGCTCCGAAATGCTGAGCAGCACTAGAATCTAGCTGTAATAAGCTGAAATTAGTTGATCTGCTTAAGTTACAAATGATCAGAAAGCCAGAAGCCAAAAACGCTTTATCTCAGCGAAAGAAGTCAAAAATGGACTATCTGTGAATTTGCAGCTTTACATTCAATTTTCAGCCTTGTTAGTTGTTGGACAGCTCCGAAATGCTGAGCAGCACTAGATCTAGCTGTAATAAGCTGAAATTAGTTGATCTGCTTAAGTTACAAATGATCAGAAAGCCAGAAGCCAAAAACGCTTTATCTCAGCGAAAGAAGTCAAAAATGGACTATCTGTGAATTTGCAGCTTTACATTCAATTTTCAGCCTTGTTAGTTGTTGGACAGCTCCGAAATGCTGAGCAGCACTAGATCTAGCTGTAATAAGCTGAAATTAGTTGATCTGCTTAAGTTACAAATGATCAGAAAGCCAGAAGCCAAAAACGCTTTATCTCAGCGAAAGAAGTCAAAAATGGACTATCTGTGAATTTGCAGCTTTACATTCAATTTTCAGCCTTGTCAGTTGTTGGACAGCTCCGAAATGCTGAGCAGCACTAGATCTAGCTGTAATAAGCTGAAATTAGTTGATCTGCTTAAGTTACAAATGATCAGAAAGCCAGAAGCCAAAAACGCTTTAACTCAGCGAAAGAAGTCAAAAATGGACTATCTGTGGATTTGCAGCTTTACATTCAATTTTCAGCCTTGTCAGTTGTTGGACAGCTCCGAAATGCTGAGCAGCACTAGATCTAGCTGTAATAAGCTGAAATTAGTTGATCTGCTTAAGTTACAAATGATCAGAAAGCCAGAAGCCAAAAACGCTTTATCTCAGCGAAAGAAGTCAAAAATGGACTATCTGTGGATTTGCAGCTTTACATTCAATTTTCAGCCTTGTTAGTTGTTGGACAGCTCCGAAATGCTGAGCAGCACTAGATCTGGCTGTAATAAGCTGAAATTAGTTGATCTGCTTAAGTTACAAATGATCAGAAAGCCAGAAGCCAAAAACGCTTTATCTCAGCGAAAGAAGTCAAAAATGGACTATCTGTGAATTGCAGCTTTACATTCAATTTTCAGCCTTGTTAGTTGTTGGACAGCTCCGAAATGCTGAGCAGCACTAGAACTAGCTGTAATAAGCTGAAATTAGTTGATCTGCTTAAGTTACAAATGATCAGAAAGCCAGAAGCCAAAAACGCTTTATCTCAGCGAAAGAAGTCAAAAATGGACTATCTGTGAATTTGCAGCTTTACATTCAATTTTCAGCATTGTTAGTTGTTGGACAGCTCCGAAATGCTGAGCAGCACTAGATCTAGCTGTAATAAGCTGAAATTAGTTGATCTGCTTAAGTTACAAATGATCAGAAAGCCAGAAGCCAAAAACGCTTTATCTCAGCGAAAGAAGTCAAAAATGGACTATCTGTGAATTTGCAGCTTTACATTCAATTTTCAGCCTTGTTAGTTGTTGGACAGCTCCGAAATGCTGCGCAGCACTAGATCTGGCTGTAGTAACCTGAAATTAGTTGATCTGCTTAAGTTACAAATGATCAGAAAGCCAGAAGCCAAAAACGCTTTATCTCAGCGAAAGAAGTCAAAAATGGACTATCTGTGAATTTGCAGCTTTACATTCAATTATCAGCCTTGTTAGTTGTTGGACAGCTCCGAAATGCTGAGCAGCACTAGATCTGGCTGTAATAAGCTGAAATTAGTTGATCTGCTTAAGTTACAAATGATCAGAAAGCCAGAAGCCAAAAACGCTTTATCTCAGCGAAAGAAGTCAAAAATGGACTATCTGTGAATTTGCAGCTTTACATTCAATTTTCAGCCTTGTTAGTTGTTGGACAGCTCCGAAATGCTGAGCAGCACTAGAACTAGCTGTAATAAGCTGAAATTAGTTGATCTGCTTAAGTTACAAATGATCAGAAAGCCAGAAGCCAAAAACGCTTTATCTCAGCGAAAGAAGTCAAAAATGGACTATCTGTGAATTTGCAGCTTTACATTCAATTTTCAGCCTTGTTAGTTGTTGGACAGCTCCGAAATGCTGAGCAGCACTAGATCTAGCTGTAATAAGCTGAAATTAGTTGATCTGCTTAAGTTACAAATGATCAGAAAGCCAGAAGCCAAAAACGCTTTATCTCAACGAAAGAAGTCAAAAAAGGACTATCTGTGAATTTGCAGCTTTACATTCAATTTTCAGCCTTGTTAGTTGTTGGACAGCTCCGAAATGCTGAGCAGCACTAGATCTAGCTGTAATAAGCTGAAATTAGTTGATCTGCTTAAGTTACAAATGATCAGAAAGCCAGAAGCCAAAAACGCTTTATCTCAGCGAAAGAAGTCAAAAATGGACTATCTGTGAATTTGCAGCTTTACATTCAATTTTCAGCCTTGTTAGTTGTTGGACAGCTCCGAAATGCTGAGCAGCACTAGATCTAGCTGTAATAAGCTGAAATTAGTTGATCTGCTTAAGTTACAAATGATCAGAAAGCCAGAAGCCAAAAACGCTTTAACTCAGCGAAAGAAGTCAAAAATGGACTATCTGTGGATTTGCAGCTTTACATTCAATTTTCAGCCTTGTTAGTTGTTGGACAGCTCGAAATGCTGAGCAGCACTAGATCTAGCTGTAATAAGCTGAAATTAGTTGATCTGCTTAAGTTACAAATGATCAGAAAGCCAGAAGCCAAAAACGCTTTAACTCAGCGAAAGAAGTCAAAAATGGACTATCTGTGGATTTGCAGCTTTACATTCAATTTTCAGCCTTGTTAGTTGTTGGACAGCTCCGAAATGCTGAGCAGCACTAGATCTAGCTGTAATAAGCTGAAATTAGTTGATCTGCTTAAGTTACAAATGATCAGAAAGCCAGAAGCCAAAAACGCTTTATCTCAGCGAAAGAAGTCAAAAATGGACTATCTGTGAATTTGCAGCTTTACATTCAATTTTCAGCCTTGTTAGTTGTTGGACAGCTCCGAAATGCTGAGCAGCACTAGATCTGGCTGTAATAAGCTGAAATTAGTTGATCTGCTTAAGTTACAAATGATCAGAAAGCCAGAAGCCAAAAACGCTTTACCTCAGCGAAAGAAGTCAAAAATGGACTATCTGTGAATTTGCAGCTTTACATTCAATTTTCAGCCTTGTTAGTTGTTGGACAGCTCCGAAATGCTGAGCAGCACTAGAACTAGCTGTAATAAGCTGAAATTAGTTGATCTGCTTAAGTTACAAATGATCAGAAAGCCAGAAGCCAAAAACGCTTTATCTCAGCGAAAGAAGTCAAAAATGGACTATCTGTGAATTTGCAGCTTTACATTCAATTTTCAGCCTTGTTAGTTGTTGGACAGCTCCGAAATGCTGAGCAGCACTAGATCTAGCTGTAATAAGCTGAAATTAGTTGATCTGCTTAAGTTACAAATGATCAGAAAGCCAGAAGCCAAAAACGCTTTATCTCAACGAAAGAAGTCAAAAAAGGACTATCTGTGAATTTGCAGCTTTACATTCAATTTTCAGCCTTGTTAGTTGTTGGACAGCTCCGAAATGCTGAGCAGCACTAGATCTAGCTGTAATAAGCTGAAATTAGTTGATCTGCTTAAGTTACAAATGATCAGAAAGCCAGAAGCCAAAAACGCTTTATCTCAGCGAAAGAAGTCAAAAATGGACTATCTGTGAATTTGCAGCTTTACATTCAATTTTCAGCCTTGTTAGTTGTTGGACAGCTCCGAAATGCTGAGCAGCACTAGATCTAGCTGTAATAAGCTGAAATTAGTTGATCTGCTTAAGTTACAAATGATCAGAAAGCCAGAAGCCAAAAACGCTTTATCTCAGCGAAAGAAGTCAAAAATGGACTATCTGTGAATTTGCAACTTTACATTCAATTTTCAGCCTTGTTAGTTGTTGGACAGCTCCGAAATGCTGAGCAGCACTAGATCTGGCTGTATTAAACTGGAATTAGGTCTAAAACTTAAGTTTCAAGTGATTTAAAGTGATGCAGCTTTACATTCAATTTTCAGCCTTCTTACTTGTTGGACAGCTCCGAAATGCTGAGCAGTACTAGATCTGGCAGTATTAAACTGGAATTAGGTGTAATGCTTAAGTTTCAAGTGATCAGCAAGCCAGAAGCCAAAAACGCTTTATCTCAGCGAAAGAAGTCTAAAATGGACTATCTGTGAATTTGCAGCTTTACATTCAATTTTCAGCATTCTTAATTGTTGGACAGCTCCGAAATTCTGAGCAGCACTAGATCTTGCTGTATTAAACTCGAATTAGGTCTAATGTTTAAATTTCAAGTGATCAGCAAGCCAGAAGCCAAAAACGCTTTATCTCAGCGAAACACGTAAAAAATGTACTATCTGTGAATTTGCAGCTTTACATTCAATTTTCAGCCTTCTTAGTTGTTGGACAGCTCCTAAATGCTGAGCAGCACTAGATGTGGCTGTATTAAACTCGAATTAGGTCTAATGCTTAAGTTTCAAGTGATCAGCAAGTCAGAAGCCAAAAACGCTTTATCTCAGCGAAAGAAGTCAAAAATGGACTATCTGTGAATTTGCAGCTTTACATTCAATTTTCAGCCTTCTTAGTTGTTGGACAGCACCGAAATGCTGAGCAGCACTAGATCTGGCTGTATTACACTGGAATTAGGTCTAAAACTTAAGTTTCAAGTGATTTAAAGTGATGCAGCTTTACATTCAATTTTCAGCCTTCTTACTTGTTGGACAGCTCCGAAATGCTGAGCAGTACTAGATCTGGCAGTATTAAACTGGAATTAGTTGTAATGCTTAAGTTTCAAGTGATCAGCAAGCCAGAAGCCAAAAACGCTTTATCTCAGCGATAGAAGTCTAAAATGGACTATCTGTGAATTTGCAGCTTTACATTCAATTTTCAGCCTTCTTAGTTGTTGGACAGCTCCGAAATGCTAAGCAGCACTAGATCTTGCTGTATTAAACTCGAATTAGGTCTAATGCTTAAGTTTCAAGTGATCAGCAAGCCAGAAGCCAAAAACGCTTTATCTCAGCGAAAGAAGTCAAAAATGGACTATCTGTGAATTTGCAGCTTTACATTCAGTTATCAGCCTTCTTACTTGTTGGACAGCTCCGAAATGCTGCGCAGCACTAGATGTGGCTGTATTAAAATCGAATTAGGTCTAATGCTTAAGTTTCAATTGATCAGCAAGCCAGAAGCCAAAAACGCTTTATCTCAGCGAAAGAAGTCTAAAATGGACTATCTGTGAATTTGCAGGACTCCATTAAATTTTCAGCCTTCTTAGATGTTGGACAGCTACGAAATGCTGAGCAGCACTAGATGTGGCTGTATTAAACTCGAATTAGGTCTAATACTTAAGTTTCAAGTGATCAGCCAGCCAGAAGCCAAAAACGCTTTATCTCAGCGAAAGAAGTCAAAAATGGACAATCTGTGAATTTGCAGCTTTACATTCATTTATCAGCCTTCTTACTTGTTGGACAGCTCCGAAATGCTGCGCAGCACTAGATGTGGCTGTATTAAAATCGAATTAGGTCTAATGCTTAAGTTTCAATTGATCAGCAAGCCAGAAGCCAAAAACGCTTTATTTCAGCGAAAGAAGTCAAAAATGGACTATCTGTGAATTTGCAGCTTTACATTCAATTTTCAGCCTTCTTAGTTGTTGGACAGCTCCGAAATGCTGAGCAGTACTAGATCTGGCAGTATTAAACTGGAATTAGGTGTAATGCTTAAGTTTCACGTGATCAGCAAGCCGGAAGCCAAAAACGCTTTATCTCAGCGAAAGAAGTCAAAAATGGACTATCTGTGAATTTGCAGCTTTACATTTAGTTTTCAGCATTCTTAATTGTTGGACAGCTCCGAAATTCTGAGCAGCACTAGATCTTGCTGTATTAAACTCGAATTAGGTCTAATGCTTAAATTTCAAGTGATCAGCAAGCCAGAAGCCAAAAACGCTTTATCTCAGCGAAACACGTAAAAAATGTACTATCTGTGAATTTGCAGCTTTACATTCAATTTTCAGCCTTCTTAGTTGTTGGACAGCTCCTAAATGCTGAGCAGCACTAGATGTGGCTGTATTAAACTCGAATTAGGTCTAATGCTTAAGTTTCAAGTGATCAGCAAGTCAGAAGCCAAAAACGCTTTATCTCAGCGAAAGAAGTCAAAAATGGACTATCTGTGAATTTGCAGCTTTACATTCAATTTTCAGCCTTCTTAGTTGTTGGACAGCACCGAAATGCTGAGCAGCACTAGATCTGGCTGTATTACACTGGAATTAGGTCTAAAACTTAAGTTTCAAGTGATTTAAAGTGATGCAGCTTTACATTCAATTTTCAGCCTTCTTACTTGTTGGACAGCTCCGAAATGCTGAGCAGTACTAGATCTGGCAGTATTAAACTGGAATTAGTTGTAATGCTTAAGTTTCAAGTGATCAGCAAGCCAGAAGCCAAAAACGCTTTATCTCAGCGATAGAAGTCTAAAATGGACTATCTGTGAATTTGCAGCTTTACATTCAATTTTCAGCCTTCTTAGTTGTTGGACAGCTCCGAAATGCTAAGCAGCACTAGATCTTGCTGTATTAAACTCGAATTAGGTCTAATGCTTAAGTTTCAAGTGATCAGCAAGCCAGAAGCCAAAAACGCTTTATCTCAGCGAAAGAAGTCAAAAATGGACTATCTGTGAATTTGCAGCTTTACATTCAGTTATCAGCCTTCTTACTTGTTGGACAGCTCCGAAATGCTGCGCAGCACTAGATGTGGCTGTATTAAAATCGAATTAGGTCTAATGCTTAAGTTTCAATTGATCAGCAAGCCAGAAGCCAAAAACGCTTTATCTCAGCGAAAGAAGTCTAAAATGGACTATCTGTGAATTTGCAGGACTCCATTAAATTTTCAGCCTTCTTAGATGTTGGACAGCTACGAAATGCTGAGCAGCACTAGATGTGGCTGTATTAAACTCGAATTAGGTCTAATACTTAAGTTTCAAGTGATCAGCCAGCCAGAAGCCAAAAACGCTTTATCTCAGCGAAAGAAGTCAAAAATGGACAATCTGTGAATTTGCAGCTTTACATTCATTTATCAGCCTTCTTACTTGTTGGACAGCTCCGAAATGCTGCGCAGCACTAGATGTGGCTGTATTAAAATCGAATTAGGTCTAATGCTTAAGTTTCAATTGATCAGCAAGCCAGAAGCCAAAAACGCTTTATCTCAGCGAAAGAAGTCAAAAATGGACTATCTGTGAATTTGCAGCTTTACATTCAATTTTCAGCCTTCTTAGTTGTTGGACAGCTCCGAAATGCTGAGCAGTACTAGATCTGGCAGTATTAAACTGGAATTAGGTGTAATGCTTAAGTTTCACGTGATCAGCAAGCCGGAAGCCAAAAACGCTTTATCTCAGCGAAAGAAGTCAAAAATGGACTATCTGTGAATTTGCAGCTTTACATTTAGTTTTCAGCATTCTTAATTGTTGGACAGCTCCGAAATTCTGAGCAGCACTAGATCTTGCTGTATTAAACTCGAATTAGGTCTAATGCTTAAATTTCAAGTGATCAGCAAGCCAGAAGCCAAAAACGCTTTATCTCAGCGAAACACGTAAAAAATGTACTATCTGTGAATTTGCAGCTTTACATTCAATTTTCAGCCTTCTTAGTTGTTGGACAGCTCCTAAATGCTGAGCAGCACTAGATGTGGCTGTATTAAACTCGAATTAGGTCTAATGCTTAAGTTTCAAGTGATCAGCAAGTCAGAAGCCAAAAACGCTTTATCTCAGCGAAAGAAGTCAAAAATGGACTATCTGTGAATTTGCAGCTTTACATTCAATTTTCAGCCTTCTTAGTTGTTGGACAGCACCGAAATGCTGAGCAGCACTAGATCTGGCTGTATTACACTGGAATTAGGTCTAAAACTTAAGTTTCAAGTGATTTAAAGTGATGCAGCTTTACATTCAATTTTCAGCCTTCTTACTTGTTGGACAGCTCCGAAATGCTGAGCAGTACTAGATCTGGCAGTATTAAACTGGAATTAGTTGATCTGCTTAAGTTACAAATGATCAGAAAGCCAGAAGCCAAAAACGCTTTATCTCAGCGAAAGAAGTCAAAAATGGACTATCTGTGAATTTGCAGCTTTACATTCAATTTTCAGCCTTCTTAGTTGTTGGACAGCTCCGAAATGCTAAGCAGCACTAGATCTTGCTGTATTAAACTCGAATTAGGTCTAATGCTTAAGTTTCAAGTGATCAGCAAGCCAGAAGCCAAAAACGCTTTATCTCAGCGAAAGAAGTCAAAAATGGACTATCTGTGAATTTGCAGCTTTACATTCAGTTATCAGCCTTCTTACTTGTTGGACAGCTCCGAAATGCTGCGCAGCACTAGATGTGGCTGTATTAAAATCGAATTAGGTCTAATGCTTAAGTTTCAATTGATCAGCAAGCCAGAAGCCAAAAACGCTTTATCTCAGCGAAAGAAGTCTAAAATGGACTATCTGTGAATTTGCAGGACTCCATTAAATTTTCAGCCTTCTTAGATGTTGGACAGCTACGAAATGCTGAGCAGCACTAGATGTGGCTGTATTAAACTCGAATTAGGTCTAATACTTAAGTTACAAATGATCAGAAAGCCAGAAGCCAAAAACGCTTTATCTCAGCGAAAGAAGTCAAAAATGGACTATCTGTGAATTTGCAGCTTTACATTCAATTTTCAGCCTTGTTAGTTGTTGGACAGCTCCGAAATGCTGAGCAGCACTAGAACTAGCTGTAATAAGCTGAAATTAGTTGATCTGCTTAAGTTACAAATGATCAGAAAGCCAGAAGCCAAAAACGCTTTATCTCAGCGAAAGAAGTCAAAAATGGACAATCTGTGAATTTGCAGCTTTACATTCATTTATCAGCCTTCTTACTTGTTGGACAGCTCCGAAATGCTGCGCAGCACTAGATGTGGCTGTATTAAAATCGAATTAGGTCTAATGCTTAAGTTTCAATTGATCAGCAAGCCAGAAGCCAAAAACGCTTTATCTCAGCGAAAGAAGTCTAAAATGGACTATCTGTGAATTTGCAGCTTTACATTCAATTTTCAGCCTTCTTAGATGTTGGACAGCTACGAAATGCTGAGCAGCACTAGATGTGGCTGTATTAAACTCGAATTAGGTCTAATACTTAAGTTTCAAGTGATCAGCCAGCCAGAAGCCAAAAACGCTTTATCTCAGCGAAAGAAGTCAAAAATGGACTATCTGTGAATTTGCAGCTTTACATTCAGTTATCAGCCTTCTTACTTGTTGGACAGCTCCGAAATGCTGCGCAGCACTAGATGTGGCTGTATTAAAATCGAATTAGGTCTAATGCTTAAGTTTCAATTGATCAGCAAGCCAGAAGCCAAAAACGCTTTATCTCAGCGAAAGAAGTCTAAAATGGACTATCTGTGAATTTGCAGGACTCCATTAAATTTTCAGCCTTCTTAGATGTTGGACAGCTACGAAATGCTGAGCAGCACTAGATGTGGCTGTATTAAACTCGAATTAGGTCTAATACTTAAGTTTCAAGTGATCAGCCAGCCAGAAGCCAAAAACGCTTTATCTCAGCGAAAGAAGTCAAAAATGGACAATCTGTGAATTTGCAGCTTTACATTCATTTATCAGCCTTCTTACTTGTTGGACAGCTCCGAAATGCTGCGCAGCACTAGATGTGGCTGTATTAAAATCGAATTAGGTCTAATGCTTAAGTTTCAATTGATCAGCAAGCCAGAAGCCAAAAACGCTTTATTTCAGCGAAAGAAGTCAAAAATGGACTATCTGTGAATTTGCAGCTTTACATTCAATTTTCAGCCTTCTTAGTTGTTGGACAGCTCCGAAATGCTGAGCAGTACTAGATCTGGCAGTATTAAACTGGAATTAGGTGTAATGCTTAAGTTTCACGTGATCAGCAAGCCGGAAGCCAAAAACGCTTTATCTCAGCGAAAGAAGTCAAAAATGGACTATCTGTGAATTTGCAGCTTTACATTTAGTTTTCAGCATTCTTAATTGTTGGACAGCTCCGAAATTCTGAGCAGCACTAGATCTTGCTGTATTAAACTCGAATTAGGTCTAATGCTTAAATTTCAAGTGATCAGCAAGCCAGAAGCCAAAAACGCTTTATCTCAGCGAAACACGTAAAAAATGTACTATCTGTGAATTTGCAGCTTTACATTCAATTTTCAGCCTTCTTAGTTGTTGGACAGCTCCTAAATGCTGAGCAGCACTAGATGTGGCTGTATTAAACTCGAATTAGGTCTAATGCTTAAGTTTCAAGTGATCAGCAAGTCAGAAGCCAAAAACGCTTTATCTCAGCGAAAGAAGTCAAAAATGGACTATCTGTGAATTTGCAGCTTTACATTCAATTTTCAGCCTTCTTAGTTGTTGGACAGCACCGAAATGCTGAGCAGCACTAGATCTGGCTGTATTACACTGGAATTAGGTCTAAAACTTAAGTTTCAAGTGATTTAAAGTGATGCAGCTTTACATTCAATTTTCAGCCTTCTTACTTGTTGGACAGCTCCGAAATGCTGAGCAGTACTAGATCTGGCAGTATTAAACTGGAATTAGTTGTAATGCTTAAGTTTCAAGTGATCAGCAAGCCAGAAGCCAAAAACGCTTTATCTCAGCGATAGAAGTCTAAAATGGACTATCTGTGAATTTGCAGCTTTACATTCAATTTTCAGCCTTCTTAGTTGTTGGACAGCTCCGAAATGCTAAGCAGCACTAGATCTTGCTGTATTAAACTCGAATTAGGTCTAATGCTTAAGTTTCAAGTGATCAGCAAGCCAGAAGCCAAAAACGCTTTATCTCAGCGAAAGAAGTCAAAAATGGACTATCTGTGAATTTGCAGCTTTACATTCAGTTATCAGCCTTCTTACTTGTTGGACAGCTCCGAAATGCTGCGCAGCACTAGATGTGGCTGTATTAAAATCGAATTAGGTCTAATGCTTAAGTTTCAATTGATCAGCAAGCCAGAAGCCAAAAACGCTTTATCTCAGCGAAAGAAGTCTAAAATGGACTATCTGTGAATTTGCAGGACTCCATTAAATTTTCAGCCTTCTTAGATGTTGGACAGCTACGAAATGCTGAGCAGCACTAGATGTGGCTGTATTAAACTCGAATTAGGTCTAATACTTAAGTTTCAAGTGATCAGCCAGCCAGAAGCCAAAAACGCTTTATCTCAGCGAAAGAAGTCAAAAATGGACAATCTGTGAATTTGCAGCTTTACATTCATTTATCAGCCTTCTTACTTGTTGGACAGCTCCGAAATGCTGCGCAGCACTAGATGTGGCTGTATTAAAATCGAATTAGGTCTAATGCTTAAGTTTCAATTGATCAGCAAGCCAGAAGCCAAAAACGCTTTATCTCAGCGAAAGAAGTCAAAAATGGACTATCTGTGAATTTGCAGCTTTACATTCAATTTTCAGCCTTCTTAGTTGTTGGACAGCTCCGAAATGCTGAGCAGTACTAGATCTGGCAGTATTAAACTGGAATTAGGTGTAATGCTTAAGTTTCACGTGATCAGCAAGCCGGAAGCCAAAAACGCTTTATCTCAGCGAAAGAAGTCAAAAATGGACTATCTGTGAATTTGCAGCTTTACATTTAGTTTTCAGCATTCTTAATTGTTGGACAGCTCCGAAATTCTGAGCAGCACTAGATCTTGCTGTATTAAACTCGAATTAGGTCTAATGCTTAAATTTCAAGTGATCAGCAAGCCAGAAGCCAAAAACGCTTTATCTCAGCGAAACACGTAAAAAATGTACTATCTGTGAATTTGCAGCTTTACATTCAATTTTCAGCCTTCTTAGTTGTTGGACAGCTCCTAAATGCTGAGCAGCACTAGATGTGGCTGTATTAAACTCGAATTAGGTCTAATGCTTAAGTTTCAAGTGATCAGCAAGTCAGAAGCCAAAAACGCTTTATCTCAGCGAAAGAAGTCAAAAATGGACTATCTGTGAATTTGCAGCTTTACATTCAATTTTCAGCCTTCTTAGTTGTTGGACAGCACCGAAATGCTGAGCAGCACTAGATCTGGCTGTATTACACTGGAATTAGGTCTAAAACTTAAGTTTCAAGTGATTTAAAGTGATGCAGCTTTACATTCAATTTTCAGCCTTCTTACTTGTTGGACAGCTCCGAAATGCTGAGCAGTACTAGATCTGGCAGTATTAAACTGGAATTAGTTGTAATGCTTAAGTTTCAAGTGATCAGCAAGCCAGAAGCCAAAAACGCTTTATCTCAGCGATAGAAGTCTAAAATGGACTATCTGTGAATTTGCAGCTTTACATTCAATTTTCAGCCTTCTTAGTTGTTGGACAGCTCCGAAATGCTAAGCAGCACTAGATCTTGCTGTATTAAACTCGAATTAGGTCTAATGCTTAAGTTTCAAGTGATCAGCAAGCCAGAAGCCAAAAACGCTTTATCTCAGCGAAAGAAGTCAAAAATGGACTATCTGTGAATTTGCAGCTTTACATTCAGTTATCAGCCTTCTTACTTGTTGGACAGCTCCGAAATGCTGCGCAGCACTAGATGTGGCTGTATTAAAATCGAATTAGGTCTAATGCTTAAGTTTCAATTGATCAGCAAGCCAGAAGCCAAAAACGCTTTATCTCAGCGAAAGAAGTCTAAAATGGACTATCTGTGAATTTGCAGGACTCCATTAAATTTTCAGCCTTCTTAGATGTTGGACAGCTACGAAATGCTGAGCAGCACTAGATGTGGCTGTATTAAACTCGAATTAGGTCTAATACTTAAGTTTCAAGTGATCAGCCAGCCAGAAGCCAAAAACGCTTTATCTCAGCGAAAGAAGTCAAAAATGGACAATCTGTGAATTTGCAGCTTTACATTCATTTATCAGCCTTCTTACTTGTTGGACAGCTCCGAAATGCTGCGCAGCACTAGATGTGGCTGTATTAAAATCGAATTAGGTCTAATGCTTAAGTTTCAATTGATCAGCAAGCCAGAAGCCAAAAACGCTTTATCTCAGCGAAAGAAGTCAAAAATGGACTATCTGTGAATTTGCAGCTTTACATTCAATTTTCAGCCTTCTTAGTTGTTGGACAGCTCCGAAATGCTGAGCAGTACTAGATCTGGCAGTATTAAACTGGAATTAGGTGTAATGCTTAAGTTTCACGTGATCAGCAAGCCGGAAGCCAAAAACGCTTTATCTCAGCGAAAGAAGTCAAAAATGGACTATCTGTGAATTTGCAGCTTTACATTTAGTTTTCAGCATTCTTAATTGTTGGACAGCTCCGAAATTCTGAGCAGCACTAGATCTTGCTGTATTAAACTCGAATTAGGTCTAATGCTTAAATTTCAAGTGATCAGCAAGCCAGAAGCCAAAAACGCTTTATCTCAGCGAAACACGTAAAAAATGTACTATCTGTGAATTTGCAGCTTTACATTCAATTTTCAGCCTTCTTAGTTGTTGGACAGCTCCTAAATGCTGAGCAGCACTAGATGTGGCTGTATTAAACTCGAATTAGGTCTAATGCTTAAGTTTCAAGTGATCAGCAAGTCAGAAGCCAAAAACGCTTTATCTCAGCGAAAGAAGTCAAAAATGGACTATCTGTGAATTTGCAGCTTTACATTCAATGTTCAGCCTTCTTAGTTGTTGGACAGCACCGAAATGCTGAGCAGCACTAGATCTGGCTGTATTAAACTGGAATTAGGTCTAAAACTTAAGTTTCAAGTGATTTAAAGTGATGCAGCTTTACATTCAATTTTCAGCTTTCTTACTTGTTGGACAGCTCCGAAATGCTGAGCAGTACTAGATCTGGCAGTATTAAACTGGAATTAGGTGTAATGCTTAAGTTTCAAGTGATCAGCAAGCCAGAAGCCAAAAACGCTTTATCTCAGCGAAAGAAGTCTAAAATGGACTATCTGTGAATTTGCAGCTTTAAATTCAATTTTCAGCATTCTTAATTGTTGGACAGCTCCGAAATTCTGAGCAGCACTAGATCTTGCTGTATTAAACTCGAATTAGGTCTAATGCTTAAATTTCAAGTGATCAGCAAGCCAGAAGCCAAAAACGCTTTATCTCAGCGAAACACGTAAAAAATGTACTATCTGTGAATTTGCAGCTTTACATTCAATTTTCAGCCTTCTTAGTTGTTGGACAGCTCCTAAATGCTGAGCAGCACTAGATGTGGCTGTATTAAACTCGAATTAGGTCTAATGCTTAAGTTTCAAGTGATCAGCAAGTCAGAAGCCAAAAACGCTTTATGTCAGCGAAAGAAGTCAAAAATGGACTATCTGTGAATTTGCAGCTTTACATTCATTTTTCAGCCTTCTTAGTTGTTGGACAGCTCCGAAATGCTGAGCAGTACTAGATCTGGCAGTATTAAACTGGAATTAGGTGTAATGCTTAAGTTTCAAGTGATCAGCAAGCCAGAAGCCAAAAACGCTTTATCTCAGCGAAAGAAGTCAAAAATGGACTATCTGTGAATTTGCAGCTTTACATTTAGTTTTCAGCATTCTTAATTGTTGGACAGCTCCGAAATTCTGAGCAGCACTAGATCTTGCTGTATTAAACTCGAATTAGGTCTAATGCTTAAATTTCAAGTGATCAGCAAGCCAGAAGCCAAAAACGCTTTATCTCAGCGAAACACGTAAAAAATGTACTATCTGTGAATTTGCAGCTTTACATTCAATTTTCAGCCTTCTTAGTTGTTGGACAGCTCCTAAATGCTGAGCAGCACTAGATGTGGCTGTATTAAACTCGAATTAGGTCTAATGCTTAAATTTCAAGTGATCAGCAAGCCAGAAGCCAAAAACGCTTTATCTCAGCGAAATAAGTCAAAAATGGACTATCTGTGAATTTGCAGCTTTACATTCAATTTTCAGCATTCTTAATTGTTGGACAGCTCCGAAATTCTGATCAGCACTAGATCTTGCTGTATTAAACTCGAATTAGGTCTAATGCTTAAATTTCAAGTGATCAGCAAGCCAGAAGCCAAAAACGCTTTATCTCAGCGAAAGAAGTCTAAAATGGACAATCTGTGAATTTGCAGCTTTACATTCAGTTATCAGCCTTCTTACGTGTTGGACAGCTCCGAAATGCTGCGCAGCACTAGATGTGGCTGTATTAAAATGGAATTAGGTCTAATGCTTAAGTTTCAATTGATCAGCAAGCTAGAAGCCAAAAACGTTTTATCTCAGCGAAAGAAGTCAAAAATGGACTATCTGTGAATTTGCAGCTTTACATTCAATTTTCAGCCTTCTTAGTTGTTGGACAGCTCCCAAATGCTGAGCAGTACTAGATCTGGCAGTATTAAACTGGAATTAGGTGTAATGCTTAAGTTTCAAGTGATCAGCAAGCCAGAAGCCAAAAACGCTTTATCTCAGCGAAAGAAGTCTAAAATGGACAATCTGTGAATTTGCAGCTTTACATTCAGTTATCAGCCTTCTTACGTGTTGGACAGCTCCGAAATGCTGCGCAGCACTAGATGTGGCTGTATTAAAATGGAATTAGGTCTAATGCTTAAGTTTCAATTGATCAGCAAGCCAGAAGCCAAAAACGTTTTATCTCAGCGAAAGAAGTCAAAAATGGACTATCTGTGAATTTGCAGCTTTACATTCAATTTTCAGCCTTCTTAGTTGTTGGACAGCTCCGAAATGCTGAGCAGTACTAGATCTGGCAGTATTAAACTGGAATTAGGTGTAATGCTTAAGTTTCAAGTGATCAGCAAGCCGGAAGCCAAAAACGCTTTATCTCAGCGAAAGAAGTCAAAAATGGACTATCTGTGAATTTGCAGCTTTACATTTAGTTTTCAGCATTCTTAATTGTTGGACAGCTCCGAAATTCTGAGCAGCACTAGATCTTGCTGTATTAAACTCGAATTAGGTCTAATGCTTAAATTTCAAGTGATCAGCAAGCCAGAAGCCAAAAACGCTTTATCTCAGCGAAACACGTAAAAAATGTACTATCTGTGAATTTGCAGCTTTACATTCAATTTTCAGCCTTCTTAGTTGTTGGACAGCACCGAAATGCTGAGCAGCACTAGATCTGGCTGTATTAAACTGGAATTAGGTCTAAAACTTAAGTTTCAAGTGATTTGAAGTGATGCAGCTTTACATTCAATTTTCAGCCTTCTTACTTGTTGGACAGCTCCGAAATGCTGAGCAGTACTAGATCTGGCAGTATTAAACTGGAATTAGGTGTAATGCTTAAGTTTCAAGTGATCAGCAAGCCAGAAGCCAAAAACGCTTTATCTCAGCGAAAGAAGTCTAAAATGGACTATCTGTGAATTTGCAGCTTTACATTCAATTTTCAGCCTTCTTAGTTGTTGGACAGCTCCGAAATGCTAAACAGCACTAGATCTTGCTGTATTAAACTCGAATTAGGTGTAATGCTTAAGTTTCAAGTGATCAGCAAGCCAGAAGCCAAAAACGCTTTATCTCAGCGAAATAAGTCAAAAATGGACTATCTGTGAATTTGCAGCTTTACATTTAGTTTTCAGCATTCTTAATTGTTGGACAGCTCCGAAATTCTGATCAGCACTAGATCTTGCTGTATTAAACTCGAATTAGGTCTAATGCTTAAATTTCAAGTGATCAGCAAGCCAGAAGCCAAAAACGCTTTATCTCAGCGAAAGAAGTCTAAAATGGACAATCTGTGAATTTGCAGCTTTACATTCAGTTATCAGCCTTCTTACGTGTTGGACAGCTCCGAAATGCTGCGCAGCACTAGATGTGGCTTTATTAAAATGGAATTAGGTCTAATGCTTAAGTTTCAATTGATCAGCAAGCCAGAAGCCAAAAACGTTTTATCTCAGCGAAAGAAGTCAAAAATGGACTATCTGTGAATTTGCAGCTTTACATTCAATTTTCAGCCTTCTTAGTTGTTGGACAGCTCCGAAATGCTGAGCAGTACTAGATCTGGCAGTATTAAACTGGAATTAGGTGTAATGCTTAAGTTTCAAGTGATCAGCAAGCCAGAAGCCAAAAACGCTTTATCTCAGCGAAAGAAGTCAAAAATGGACAATCTGTGAATTTGCAGCTTTACATTCAATTATCAGCCTTCTTACTTGTTGGACAGCTCCGAAATGCTGCGCAGCACTAGATGTGGCTGTATTAAAATCGAATTAGGTCTAATGCTTAAGTTTCAATTGATCAGCAAGCCAGAAGCCAAAAACGCTTTATCTCAGCGAAATAAGTCAAAAATGGACTATCTGTGAATTTGCAGCTTTACATTTAGTTTTCAGCATTCTTAATTGTTGGACAGCTCCGAAATTCTGATCAGCACTAGATCTTGCTGTATTAAACTCGAATTAGGTCTAATGCTTAAATTTCAAGTGATCAGCAAGCCAGAAGCCAAAAACGCTTTATCTCAGCGAAAGAAGTCTAAAATGGACAATCTGTGAATTTGCAGCTTTACATTCAGTTATCAGCCTTCTTACGTGTTGGACAGCTCCGAAATGCTGCGCAGCACTAGATGTGGCTGTATTAAAATGGAATTAGGTCTAATGCTTAAGTTTCAATTGATCAGCAAGCCAGAAGCCAAAAACGTTTTATCTCAGCGAAAGAAGTCAAAAATGGACTATCTGTGAATTTGCAGCTTTACATTCAATTTTCAGCCTTCTTAGTTGTTGGACAGCTCCGAAATGCTGAGCAGTACTAGATCTGGCAGTATTAAACTGGAATTAGGTGTAATGCTTAAGTTTCAAGTGATCAGCAAGCCAGAAGCCAAAAACGCTTTATCTCAGCGAAAGAAGTCAAAAATGGACAATCTGTGAATTTGCAGCTTTACATTCAATTATCAGCCTTCTTACTTGTTGGACAGCTCCGAAATGCTGCGCAGCACTAGATGTGGCTGTATTAAAATGGAATTAGGTCTAATGCTTAAGTTTCAATTGATCAGCAAGCCAGAAGCCAAAAACGTTTTATCTCAGCGAAAGAAGTCAAAAATGGACTATCTGTGAATTTGCAGCTTTACATTCAATTTTCAGCCTTCTTAGTTGTTGGACAGCTCCGAAATGCTGAGCAGTACTAGATCTGGCAGTATTAAACTGGAATTAGGTGTAATGCTTAAGTTTCAAGTGATCAGCAAGCCAGAAGCCAAAAACGCTTTATCTCAGCGAAAGAAGTCAAAAATGGACAATCTGTGAATTTGCAGCTTTACATTCAGTTATCAGCCTTCTTACTTGTTGGAAAGCTCCGAAATGCTGCGCAGCACTAGATGTGGCTGTATTAAAATCGAATTAGGTCTAATGCTTAAATTTCAAGTGATCAGCAAGCCAGAAGCCAAAAACGCTTTATCTCAGCGAAAGAAGTCTAAAATGGACAATCTGTGAATTTGCAGCTTTACATTCAGTTATCAGCCTTCTTACGTGTTGGACAGCTCCGAAATGCTGCGCAGCACTAGATGTGGCTGTATTAAAATGGAATTAGGTCTAATGCTTAAGTTTCAAGTGATCAGCAAGCCAGAAGCCAAAAACGCTTTATCTCAGCGAAAGAAGTCAAAAATGGACAATCTGTGAATTTGCAGCTTTACATTCAGTTATCAGCCTTCTTACTTGTTGGAAAGCTCCGAAATGCTGCGCAGCACTAGATCTGGCAGTATTAAACTGGAATTAGGTGTAATGCTTAAGTTTCAAGTGATCAGCAAGCCAGAAGCCAAAAACGCTTTATCTCAGCGAAAGAAGTCTAAAATGGACAATCTGTGAATTTGCAGCTTTACATTCAGTTATCAGCCTTCTTACGTGTTGGACAGCTCCGAAATGCTGCGCAGCACTAAATGTGGCTGTATTAAAATGGAATTAGGTCTAATGCTTAAGTTTCAATTGATCAGCAAGCCAGAAGCCAAAAACGC
This sequence comes from Poecilia mexicana, assembly GCF_051168715.1. NCBI lineage: Eukaryota > Metazoa > Chordata > Actinopteri > Cyprinodontiformes > Poeciliidae > Poecilia > Poecilia mexicana. The sequence continues at coordinate 2,958,424 of NW_028263388.1, forward strand.
TTTATCTCAGCGAAAGAAGTCTAAAATGGACTATCTGTGAATTTGCAGGACTCCATTAAATTTTCAGCCTTCTTAGATGTTGGACAGCTCCGAAATGCTGAGCAGCACTAGATGTGGCTGTAATAAGCTGAAATTAGTTGATCTGCTTAAGTTACAAATGATCAGAAAGCCAGAAGCCAAACACGCTTTATCTCAGCGAAAGAAGTCAAAAATGGACTATCTGTGAATTTGCAGCTTTACATTCAATTTTCAGCATTGTTAGTTGTTGGACAGCTCCGAAATGCTGAGCAGCACTACATCTGGCTGTAATAACCTGAAATTAGTTGATCTGCTTAAGTTACAAATGATCAGCAAGCCAGAAGCCAAAAACGCTTTATCTCAGCGAAAGAAGTCAAAAATGGACAATCTGTGAATTTGCAGCTTTACATTCAATTATCAGCCTTCTTACTTGTTGGACAGCTCCGAAATGCTGCGCAGCACTAGATGTGGCTGTATTAAAATCGAATTAGGTCTAATGCTTAAGTTTCAATTGATCAGCAAGCCATAAGCCAAAAACGCTTTATCTCAGCGAAAGAAGTCAAAAATGGACTTTCTGTGAATTTGCAGCTTTACATTCATTTTTCAGCCTTCTTAGTTGTTGGACAGCTCCGAAATGCTGAGCAGTACTAGATCTGGCAGTATTAAACTGGAATTAGGTCTAATGCTTAAGTTTCAAGTGATCAGCAAGCCAGAAGCCAAAAACGCTTTATCTCAGCGAAAGAAGTCTAAAATGGACAATCTGTGAATTTGCAGCTTTACATTCAATTTTCAGCCTTCTTAGTTGTTGGACAGCTCCGAAATGCTGAGCAGCACTAGATCTGGCAGTATGAAAGTGAAAACAGTTAATCTGCTTATGTTCCATATGATCAGCAAGGCAGGAGCCAAAAACGCTTTATCTCAGCGAAAGAAGTCAAAAATGGACCATTTGTGAATTTGTAGCACTCCATTAAATTTTCAGCCTTGTTCGTTGTTGGACAGCTCCGAAATGCTGAATCTGGCTGTTTTAAAGTGGAATAAGGTCTAAATCTTATGTTTCAAGTGATAGGTCCATCACAACCAGAACCCTGAAGTTCTGCGTTGCTGAGTGTCGCTGCAAATTAGCAGAGAAATGACCTCAGCTGCGGCCCTCCAGACCGTATGGAGAATATCTGCACTAGACCATAACCAAACAGATATTAACCTGTTATAAAGAGTAACTTTCCACTGGAAAGTGTTATAAGATTCCATTGCGGATCTTGGATAACTGTTGTGTTGTTTGTGGCTGTCAGACCAAGCTTAATTTGTGGCAGCATCAATAAATGTGTTTTTCTCAAAACAAAAGCAGTTGTTTCAATCCCCTACCGACATATAAGGAAACAAAAATAATTTAGCTAAAAATCCTAAACCTGAAGAGAGAACCCAAAATGCTTTATGTGTGCTCAGTTCATTGAGTGGACAAAAAGCGAAGGGAAGAAGACCCGCATCTGCATCTGAAGCAACTGAGTCAGTGAAGTAGCTAACTATGCTAGTGCGGGTTATTTGCGGCCATTTCATCAAGTCGCCATCCCTCCCCGCAATAGCTGTCGGTAACGGTAAAACAATATTGCCACATTTAAGCTGTGATAGCTGGAGTTCCTACACATTTTATAGCCTAATACCTCTGTGGAAAGTCGGTTAGCGAGTTACTAACATTTAAACAAGTCGCGGTTCTGGTTAGCAGTGGAAGTCGCGCCCATAAATCACACAAAGCCTCATAGTGGCTAGGAATAAGGTGGATTGTTTGTTTTTATTGTTGTGTACTAATTATAATGGCCTCATTCATAATGTTTCCTAGTCTTTTCATTCAACCTCAGGCATGTAAAAAGTAACCTCCAACACAGGTGGGTAGCGTTTCCCAAAAGTTTTACTCAAGTAAGACTACAACTATTTCAACTTATTTTGATTGAAGTACAAGTTAAAAAAAATAGTGATCAGAAGAAATTACTCAAGAGTAATAAAGTATTTGGTAAAAAGTCGATGAGAGGCGCCGGGCAGGAGTGGGCATACTTGTTGCCCCCCATCTTGGCGCCTGTACGTTGGGGTTTACCCCTGTGAGCGAGAGGGTAGCCTCCCTCCACCTACGGGTGGGGAGACGGGTTCTGACTGTTGTCTGTGCTTACGGGCCGAACAACAGTTCAGATTACCCTTGGAGACCTTAGAGGGGATACTGGAGAGTGCCCCTCCTGGGGACTCCCTTGTTCTGCTGTTGGACTTCAACGCTCACGTGGGCAATGACAGTGAGACCTGGAGGGGCGTGGTTGGGAGGAACGACCCCCCCCCCCCCCCCCTCCGATCTGAACTTGAGTGGTGTTCTGTTGTTGGACTTCTGTGCTCATCAAGGATTGTCCATCACGAACACCATGTTCAGGCATAAGGGTGTCCATAAGTGCACTTGGCACCTGGACACCCTAGGCCGCAGTTCAATGATCGATTTTGTCGTAGTTTCATCGGATCTGCGGCCGTATGTCTTGGACACTCGGGTGAAGAGAGGTGCGGAGCTGTCCACTGATCACTACCTGGTGGTGAGTTGGCTCCGGTGGTGGGGGAGGAAGCCGGTCAGACCTGGCAGGCCCAGACGTGTAGTGAGGGTCTGCTGGGAATGTCTGGTGGAGTCCCCTGTGAGATGGAGCTTCAACTCCCATCTCCGGCAGAACTTCGAACACGTTCCGGGGGAGGTGGGGGACATTGAGTCTGAATGGACCATGTTCCGTACCTCCATTGTCAAGGTGGCTTATTGGAGCTGCGGCCGCAAGGTTGTTGGTGCCTGTCGCGGCGGCAACCGTCAGTTGGTGGACACCTTCGGTGAGGGATGCTGTCAAGCTGAAGAAGGAGTCCTGTCGGGCCTTTTTGGCCTGTGGGACTCCAGAAGCAGCTGATGGGTACCGGCGGGCGAAGTGGCATGTGGCTCGGGTGGTCGCTGAGGCAAAAACCCGGCCGTGGGAGGAGTTTGGAGAGGCCATGGAGAAAGACTTCTGCACGGCTTCGAGGCGATTCTGGTCCACCATCCGGTGTCTCAGGAGGGGGAAGCAGTGCAGCACCAACACTGTTTATAGTGGGGATGGTGTGCTGCTGACCTCAACTCGGGACATTGTGGGCCGGTGGGCAGAATACTTCGAAGACCTCCTCAATCCCACCAACATGCCTTCTGTTGAGGAAGTTGAGCCTGGGGACTTTGGGTTGGGCTCTCCAATCTCTGGGGACGAGGTCGCCGAGGTGGTCAAAAAGCTCCTCGGTGGCAGGTCCCCTGGGGTGGATGAGATCCGCCCGGAGTTCTTTAAGACTCTGGATGTTGTAGGGTTGTATTGGCTCTGCAATATTGCATGGACATCGGGGGCAGTCCCCCTGGATTGGCAGACTGGGGTGGTGGTCCCCCTGTTTAAAAAGGGGGACCGGAGGGTGTGCTCCAATTACAGGTGGGTCACACTCTTAAGCCTCCCTGGTAAGGTCTATTCGGGTGTCCTGGAGAGGAGGGTCCGTCGGATAGTTGAACCTCGGATTCAGGAAGAGCAGTGTGGTTTTCATCCTGGTCGTGGAACACTGGACCAGCTCTACACCGTCAGCAGGGTCCTGGAGGGTGCATGGGAGTTCGCCCAACCAGTCTACATGTATTTTGTGGACTTGGAGGGCCACAAAACACTCCCACAAGGCCCCAGGGGGGCCTTGGAACGTGATCTGGGGCCTTGTGGGAGGTTCTCCGGGAGTATGGGGTACGGGCCCTTTGATACGGGCTGTCAGGTCCTTGTACAACCGGTGTCTGAGTCTGGTCCGCATTGCCGGCAGTAAGTTGCGCACATTTCCGGTGGGAGTTGGACTCCGCCAAGGTTGCCCTTTGTCACCGATTCTGTTCATTACTTTCATGGACAGAATTTCTAGGCGCAGCCGAGGTGTTGAGGGGATCCGTTTTGGTGGCCTTAGGATCGCATCTCTGCTTTTTGCGGATGATGTGGTCCTGTTGGCTTCATTGGAACGTGATCTGCAGCTCTCAGTGGAGCGGTTCGTGGCCGAGTGCGAAGCGGCCGGGATGAGACCATGGCCTCCAAGATGAGACCATGGCCTCCAAGTCCGAGGCCATGGTCTTGAGCCGGAAAAGGGTAGATTGCCTTCTCCGGGTCAGGGGGGTCGTCCTGCCTCAAGTGGAGGAGTTTAAGTATCTGGGGATCTTGTTCACGAATGACGGAAGAAGGGAGCGGGAGATCGACAGGCGAATTGGCGCAGCGTCTGCTGTAAAGCGGGCGCTGTACCGGTCCGTCGTGGTGAAGAGAGAGCTGAGTCAAAAAACGAAGCTCTCGATTTATCGGTCGATCTACGTTCCTACCCTCATCTATGGTCATGAGCTTTGGGATACAAGTGGCCGAAATGGGTTTCCTCCACAGGGTGGTTGGGCTCTCCCTTAGGGTGAGAAGCTTGGTCATCCGGGAGGGACTCAGAGTAGAGCTGCTGCTCCTCCTCATCGAGAGGAGCCAGTTGAGGTGGCTCGGGCATCTGGTAAGGATGCCTCCTGGACGCCTCCCTGGTGAGGTGTTCCGGGCACGTCCCACCGGGAGGAGGCCCCGAGGAAGACCCAGGACACGCTGGAGGGACTATGTCTCTCAGGCTGGCCTGGGAACGCCTTGGGGTTTCCCCGGAGGAGCTGGAAGAAGTAGCTGGGGAGAGGGAAGTCTGGGCCTCCCTTCTGAAGCTGCTGCCCTCACGACCCAACCCCGGATAAGCGGAAGAAAATGGATGGATAGATGGATGGATGGATGGATGGATGGATGGATGGATGGATGGATGGATGGATGGATGGATGGATGGATGGATGGATGGATGGATGGATGGATGGATGGATGGATGGATGGATGGATGGATGGATGGATGGATGGATGGATGGATGGATGGATGGTAAAAAGTCTATTCCAGTACAGAGTAACTGATCAAAACATCAATTATTTAATATTTAAAAATGACCTCAGACAGATCTAAATATAAATTTAAGTGCAAATGTTGGAATTTTAAAAACCAAGAAGAAATATAATTCATATAAATAACATAATTACAAAATTAGGCAAAAGAAAAAAATTCAAAATCAGTTTCTTTCAATATAAAATATACAACTTTAACAAAAACTGCAAGGGTGTGTGCGTGTGTGTCTTCGAAATCTTTTTACATTCATCGCCTGATTGATACTTTTTAGCAACCTTTTCTCTGATTGGTTGAAATGTTCTTTAGTCTTCATGTAATGGCAGCCAGGAATACTGATGAATGGGCTTTCCAGACACAGCTGTCTTTATACCACAGTCAATGTAGCTGATCTTTATTCCACTCTTCATGAGACAACTAGCACCAACTGGCTGGATCTTTGTTGAATTATGTCAGTCACAGTGAGTGAATATTTAACCCCTTATTTTAAGTTAAATGAAACATTTGACATTATTTTGAAAAAAACAGTTTTCACTTTTTAAGGGGTTTTCTGTCATTTTTGGAGGGTCATAAAAGTTTAATTTTGTTGATCATGCTTGAAAGGTTTGGAAGAGTAAAAGATCCAAGGGGTTGAATGCTTTTATGGGCATTGTACTTTTATTGTTCGTTTTAATAAGTTAACATTTCCTCTAAACTTTATAAGTTACCCAATGTTTGTATACTGACAATGTGTGAAAACAAACTCAAATTTCCTTTTTGTGTACACAATCTTGACCCGACAAATCTGATTCTGATTCTGAGACATGTAACGTGACGTGACAGTTTCTAAAAGTTTTGGATTCCTTTTCAGAAGTTATGCTGGGAAACATCTGCTCTAAACAATACTGCTGGTCAGAAACGAGCAGAACTGCCCTGCAGCTGGTGGAGTGACTGTCATATTATAAACCTTTACTTTATTCACCCATAGACCAAAGAGTTACAGGCCAACACTGCAAAATAAAGGCTGATGTTTAATAATAAAAAGGACAATACAATGGTTGACTTCTAATTTTAAAAACATTGCTTTCTGCACAGCTTCATACAGAAGAAAAGCTTTTATACTGAATTACGGTAGTTTTTTTCTGATAAGAAAAACACTTATATGAATGGTGTGGATAACTACCGATAGGGCAGGAATGAGAAGGAGACTGCAAAAGAGATGGATTCTACATTATGGTACGGCAACTTTTTCCATCAGATCAACAAGAGACATTATCACAGGAGAATAACGCTCCTCTTTTGAACCACCCTGCATGTTCCTCTGATCTGAAAGCCACTGAAAACATTTCTGCATGGATGGCAAGGGAGGCTTACAAAAGCATGTCAGTTCCATACCATAGACCCTTCTTGAAGCCATCTTCACCACATGGAGCAACGATGCCACCAGTTTACTGCTGAGAATTTTATCTCAACATCAAGCATGTTGAAATAACATGTTAAAGTCATCACAAGCACAGGGTGGCTGCTCACTACTGAGTCATTTTTTGATACTTTTAGTTATCCTTTATTTTTTTCGACCCTTTATGGTTAATGGTATCAAACTGTTAATAAGACTGAACATTCATTTAGAGTAAGTTGTTTTCGATAATTTGCCTATTCTGTCTTTTGGATTTCGCTCCTATTTTTTATTTTAACATTTTTAAATTCATCTCACAACCTGGTTGTGAGATGAATTTATTACTGGTCTTAAGATTCTGATCAGAAGTGCATGTTTCAGTGTGAGAAGATGATTTTTTTCTGAACAAGGATTCTTAGAGCATGTACACATCTTTTTTATTTAACATTATATAACTCTTCAGCAGGTGGTTTGGATTTCAGCTAAGTTGCCATCTTCATCCTTCTGTCAGCAAAACCACACTGAGGTGATGAACACATACAACAGTTCATGTTTAAGCTATTTTGTTTATCTTAATTATAAATATCAGGAGTTTGACAGGAAAACATTTTTCTAATCATTAGTCATTCCTGATCTGCTAAATCATAGTACCTGTATATTCTTGTCACAAGCAGCAGAAACAGGATTTTCTTTCCACCACAGTGCAGTAACACTTTTACACCACTTGGAGGGGCCAGTAAACAACGCTAACTACTGCAACTTCATCTGCAGCGGTGTGGAACTAAAGAGCAGTGTCAGAGGGAAATTAATGGCAGTATGACAACGGAGGCCAGGACAAATTATGTTCTAGTATCAGTGGAGGAGGTCGTAAATAGAAAGTTTTGATCGGCGTTGGACAGGCCTGACCTGAATTCTGGTCTTGTAACGCCAGATTTTAGCTGTATAATTACAGTCGCTGTCGTCATCACCATTGTCATCTCCTTCACTGCATGGATTGATTTAATTTGCAATGTATTATGAAGAGTCGACTAAACTCCCAGCTGCCTTTGAACTTCCTCTCTTAAACATTAAGAGCTTGTTGTCCTTTGGATGATCCATTTTCACCTTCGTCCTAATTTACTCTTATTGATTTTAAAGCATCTGGCATGCAGCCCAGTCCTGCACTCAGCCAAAAATTATGATCATCAGAAGTTTGGAGCAAAACTGGAGATGGGTCACAGTAGAAAAAATAAAATAACGCAAATGAGCTTTTGTCCTACAATTATAATAATTTTGTTTTCTAAGATAAAAATGAAAACGAACTTATTTTGGTGGGTCTTTTGTTCACAGCAGCACATTGTGATATCTGTTATAGTTGAGACAGCGTGTTAATTTGATTGTGAGGAAACATAATATTGTTTTAAAGGATTTTTTCTGAACATACAGAAAAAGGACAGGATAATAAGTGTACATTTTTTTCAGCTGGACAGAAAGAATTCTTAACGTCAGAGCTTGTGTTCAGAGTTGTCCTGCAACAAATACCTTTTGGGACTCAAAAGAAAATGTAGGCTGTATTTTTGCTAATTGTCCCCTATTTTTAGAAAGAAATCTTTTCCTATTTTTTCGTCAGGATTAGTTGAACATTTTTCATGTGGAAAGTCAAAATTAAGGTTTTGAAACCAAATATTTACAAAGCTAAGATAAAAAAACCATGTGCAACAAAGTTCTATTTTTCAGTGACAAAAAGCACAAAATAACACATTTTTATGTAGTAAGGTATTTCGATAGAGAATCTATAAATAATATTATTTAACAACAAATCAGTGGCTTAACTTACAAAAGATTTAAAGGTGACAGATTCGGTGTCACCTTTAATGACACGACTGACAGAAACTCTACATTCTACGTCCATACAAACACATGAAATGCATAAAGGAGTTCGCAGCTTTCACACTAAAAATGGTTGAAGGGACAAATTTCGGAAAGTGCGCACACAAAAAAATTCAGATGTACAAAACGGTGCGCATGCGCGTGCCTGCGCTGCGCACTTTTCCCAATTTGCGTGAAATAGAGCCAAATGCAGGTCCCGCGACCGCCCTGTCCCCATCACGTATTCAAGACAAGACCAGACAGACAGACAGACAGACAGATTGCTCCTGCAATGAAACAGCTAACTGTGGAAAGTGTTTTGTTTTAGTCTGCAAACAAGGGAATGCTTTTTTTTTCTTCATTTTAGTGATTGCAGACACACAGAGCGTCCGCTCAGTTGTCAAATCAGTAATTTGAATTCTGAAATATGTTTGCTAACATACAATGCAGAGGGCAGAGTACCTTAAAAGTTGTACACAAGAGCAGCACTACTTCAACATATTTTCGAGTAAAAAAGTATTTGGTAAAAAGTCTAAAGTACTAAATATTGATCAAATTATCAATCATTTAATATTCCAAATATTATATAATCAGATGCACCAAAATGTAAAGTTATGCAAATTTGGTATTTTAAGAACCAAAATGACAGGTCAGTTTCTTTCAATATGAAACTTTAACAAAAACTGCAGATGTGTGTGTGTGTGTGTGTGTGTGTGTGTGTGTGTGTGTGTGTGTGTGTGTGTGTGTGTGTGTGTGTGTGTGTGTGTGTGTGTGTGTCTGTCTGGGGAATGTTTGGTTAAAACACATTTTTCATTCAGTGGGCAGAGAATCCAGAAATTTTACTCAAGTAAGAGTAGAAATACTTCGTGATAAAAATTACCCAAGTAAAACTAAAAAGTACAGCTAAGTAAAAATACTTTTAAAAGTACTTTAAAAAAAAGTTACTCGAGTAAATGGAAATAAGTAAATGTAACTAGTTACTACACTACTCTATCTACATGCAGCACATAAGTCTGTACAGCTCAGACAGCTAGTACCTCCATGAGGTTTGTACTGGTTGTCTTTACTTACATGAGGAACACTGTTACCAGCTTCTGTCAAAGCTGCACCTACTGTGACATATGGGCCTGTTCCGCCTCTCTGTTTTACACTTTACTGAGGCTCCGTTGGATGGAGGCAAGCTTGATTTTGTAATCAGATTTCATTTTTCCCTCAGTAATGCTTTTTTTTTAAAGAAAAAAACAATCACCCTGACTCATTTGCAGGTCAAGAAAAATGAACAAAAGAGAAGAAACAAAAAGTCTTTACTTAGTGCATAACAAAGTATTTCTCACTGAGCTGTTGCTGAACAAACAGCTACAAAATTTAAAAGCAATATGAACAAAAAGTGTCAGTGAAAAAGTACTAAAATTCAAAAATCCTGTTCCAACAATGAATACTTAAAGGGATTCCCTGTGTTTTTCTTTCTTGTGTGTGTGAGCTTTTCCTATCATTACTCCTACTTCAGGAGCAGTTTTAGCTGGGCTGCCAGGGTCTGCAGTCCAAGAATGAAAGACACAACGTGTGTTTTTCAGAGACAAGCTGTAACAGATTGGAAAATATACGTCTTGTTGCCATCAAACAGTTTTTTTGGTCAAGTTTGATAAAGTTTGATGTGATCACATTATTACTTACTTCAAAATTAAAATTTGGGTTTTTATAGTCAATATTCCATCCATTTTCATTGCCAAAATATTCCTGGCAGAGTGCAGGGAGGGGTGGTGCCTTCTTTTATCAGGGGTCAGTGGGCAAGTCTGGATAGGTCAGTAGTCCATCACAGAAATTAAATTCTAGTTTTTTTTTGCAGAAAAATCAACATTATTTTTAATGATGCTTCAGGAACATACAGTACATCCCCATGTACCTGCAGCAGTACTGAGTGATTTTTTTTCTCCTTATTTTAAATGTGGCAGCATTGACAACAAACATCTCTCTATCATCTGTTAAGAGAGTTGGCAATGGGTTCCTCCTGCTATAACACATCTCATTCAGAGAGCTGAATTAGAACTTTCATATCTCTAAGCTTTACTGGAACATGCTAAGGAAGAATTCATTTGATTCAGTAGTGTTGAACCAGGGACATTTGCAGCCCTTAAGTAATGACTTTGGACAATTCTGTTCTGGCCAATGACTGATTGCCACCATGGAATCTGCTCTACTGATTTCCAGGATGACTGAGCAGACCCCTGTTAGGCCCCTGTTCTCTGGCCCATAAACATTACTTTTGCAGTGTTAAGACTATTCCAGATGTTGTTGTTGCTTCGAATGAGATAATGATTCAACGCTCCACAGTCAGATCCTACAGGTGAGCATTCATGTGGTCATGGTATAGAGGAACCATTTCAAGTGAGTCTTGATTGGCTTAATGTTGTCAAGGAGCTTCAATTATACAGAGGAACAGAAAACATCACAGAATGATTCCTGTTGTATGTTTGCACATTCATCCACTTCAAGGCTCTGGCACTTTCTCTTTGTATTTAAACATGAATGTTAGGTTGGTATACAATCATCCTAAGCTGATTGTGCATATGACTTTTTCTTACAGGCCTGTGTTTGTCATGTACTGGAGTGAGACCAGGGGCCTCATGTATAGAAGAACACAGCTGGCATGGCTTGACAGGTCACAGCTTGAGCTGTGACCTGTCAGCAGCTCCAGCTGCACCGTTAACACATGGCTCCTTCTTTAAGTTTTACTCAAAGCTCCAGGATGATTATTCTGGGCAATCTAAATAAACCATCATCAACACATCCCAGCAGATCAATATGGTTTCTGAACACAAGTTTTCTCCTAATCTTTCTATTGGCCATGTTCTCCAACTGTCAGAGCCAAAACCATAATTACGCAGCACACGTGTGATTATCTACACATTTTGATCACCTTGAAAATATTGCCCATGTCACCCATATTAGAAACCACCACTGTCCAGCAGTGTGTTGGCTGTCTGCTGAGTATAAAGTAGCAAGTGGTGGATGAAGTAAAGAAATCTTCATATAACCTTTTGTATAAATTGATTTTCACTTGCTGACTATATTTTGTCAACCAGACTCCTGCAATGGATCAGTGTTAGCTTTCATAGGCTAGGTTAGCTCCAGAGAAACTGTTCTATTGCCAAAATGCCAAGTGTGTAAGTTTGAACTTTGTACACTTATAAAGGGAATCCACTAAATCAAAACAAGGAAGTGAAATCTCCTTAACATGACCAGCTCATGATGGGGTCACAGATGTCTGGCCCAGAGTTACTAAATGTATATCCAGATTTTGACAGTCTCACCCTTCCACCATTCTATGATGTGTGAGATGGCCAAGAAAGTGGGAGAACAGAAGTGGAGAACAGAAGAGAGGATGTATCACAGCAGATGTGATACCATCGGGAGTGAGTAGCAGTGTCATTGTTAGTGAGTCTGACTTACAAGACTGGGGGCTGCACCAAAATAAGGAGAACATAGTTGTTCTTGTTTTGTTTTTTTTTTTTTTGTTCTTCACATCTGCATTATGACAGGTGTTTTTATTTCATGATCCTGATGTGTGATCTTGGACCAAGACTTCCAATACCTTCCCATTCCTTAGTTCCTTAGCCGGTCCTTGGTGGATTTACTGTTATGTTTGGGATAATTATCATGTTGCATGGCACAGTTTTGCTTCCCTTTTTTTTTTTTAACAAAACTACAAAATTCAAGGTAGATTCTATGATGCTGTGCTGTCCAGGTCCTGCTGCAGCAAAACCTCTCCAAACATCCGCCTCCATGCTTTGCTGTTGGTTTGTGGTTCTTTTCATGGAATGCTGCATTAGGTGTACAACAAGCAGGGGGCTCATGTCTAAGAGTGTGCTTCTTTCACACTAAAAACTGGCTAAAGGACAAATTTTGAAATGAGTCAACCACAAAAAAATTCAGATGTATAAAACTGTGCGCCCGCATGCAACTGTACACCTTTCCTTTATAAATCCCAACTAGCTTAATATGTATATCCACTAAGCATGTTGGTAACACTTTATTTGAAGGGGGTGAATAAGACTGTCATTAACATGACATAACACCTGTCATGAACATGAATAAGCCTTCATGAATATTTATGACTGTTGTCATAAATATTTATGACATAACACCTGTCATGAACATGAATAAGCCTTCATGAATATTTATGACTGTTGTCATAAAGCGTCATTCGGTAAATTATGACACTTTTAAAACAAAGTTGACATTATTCAAAATGTCTTTGGTATGACAACTTGACATTAACCAAGAAATCATTACTGATATAAATTTGTTATAAAAGAATTACTGAATGCACTTTAAAAATTAGGTAACTTTATGTTATTAAAGGTAAAGTTTAAACAGTAATGATTTCTTGGTTAATGTCAAGTTGTCATAACAAAGACATTTTGAATAATGTCAACTTTGTTTTAAAAGTGTCATAATTTACCGAATGACGCTTTATGACAACAGTCATAAATATTCATGAAGGCTTATTCATGTTCATGACAGGTGTTATGTCACGTTAATGAAAGTGTTATGTCAGTCTTATTCAACCCCCTTCAAATAAAGTGTTACCAAGATGTTTAGTATGATAACATATTAAACATGTATTTCAGAAAAATACAGCATATTTTAAAAAAATACAAAAAAATAGAAATACAGTATATTTAAAAACACAGCATATTTAAAAACCAGGGTTAGGTTTACCAGGGTACTTTTAAAACTCAAACATCAACACCAGCTGTATCCTGAAAAGCAACAATAACCTGTAGACAAGAGGATGTGCATGTTAGAGAACAGGAAGTTCTGTCTCTGTGCAAATAGAACTAACTATGTCATGACTGCCTTGCAAACTTACAACAAAAACCAAACTGAATCTTCACCTGGAATGAAACAAAATATCTTGAACTATTATCTTTGATGGTGAGCTCATCCTATGAAGGGGCTTTCTTTGACCAGTTCATATGAAGCAATACCTTGTTTGGTAACCCATGGAAACTGCTCCGTGCGCTGCATCTGTTTTTGTTGTTCAAATAACAACAGCCAGACTCAGTGATGTGGAAATATTGGTGATAGATTTGTAATGATCTCATTCATCTCTTCACCTCTCTGCCCTCAGTTTTTCCTCTCTCAATGTGAGGATCAGGTCATTTTTACTAAATGACAGATCAGTCCACAAGAAACATCACAGAACATAAAGTGGCCCCATTTATCAGCTGCTGTGCGTGAGACAGAAGCGTCTATATGAAGAAAAATACTCACACATGTAACAACTGCAACAACATATTGTAACACAATATAAAACCACAACTTGTGGCCATATCTGAACCATGCTCTGATCTGGGAAACTTCACTTGGCCAGACGTCTGTGAGTCACTGTCCAACTTGTCTTCCTTTAAAAAGACCTGAGACTGGGGTGGATAGTCACCTTCAGCAGGATGATAACCCTTCAGCTTCAGCCAGAGCTACAGCTTATTAGTACAATGGTTTCCAAACTTTTCAGTTTCTGACCCACCAATTAACAGTGTAAGAGAATTTAGACTCCATGAACTATTAATTCAATTAAACAGGACCTTAAATAAAAGCACAAACAGCATTAGCAGCCAGCTCCTGGATTTTATGAATTTTCAAATACTGTTTATTTCTCTTTCAACATTTAAAGAACATAATTACCTTTTCAGTGCCATTTTTATTTTGGTTTTATTCCTGATAAAACTGCATCCTAAATTTTGGGTGGCTTCAGGGGGGCTGGGAGGGTGGGACACCCCCGGCAAAGGCCTGTCTCCCTTATTCCTGGGAGGCTTACTGTTGAAAAAATTTCTGCTTTGTCCCCATGGAGGTTTGGGCCAGTGACACTGATGCCAACATCTCCAGAAAACATGTTAAATATTGTGATTGAGGCATGTGTTACACACACCAGGACTTGTGTCAGTGTAACAGATGTAGATTTTCCTGCAAAAAGTATACAATAGGTAGGAGTGATGAGGTAGAAACAAATCTGTGCTTCACTAATCCTCCTGGAATCTGTTCTGGTTAAACATTTATTAAACATTTTCAAACAGCACCAGATCTGATCTTTCTTCAAAATAATCATCATGTCCATGTTATTTATTTTGTCATTCTAGACCAATATACTTATTCCTGTAATAAACAGTTTTAGATCCTTTAAAACAAAGGTACAGCTTATGTCACACACTTAAGTGTGTTATGTCACACTTAAGTGTGTGACATAACATGCTACTCCATAAACGATAAATGACATACAATATATTTGTATTTTTTTTATCTGTACACCAACATGTTCACAGAAAGACACAATATAGCTAAACAGATTCAACTCATGTTACGTAAAAACAATCTAAACAACATAATATTACTTTCCAACAACTTTCAGAAACGTTTTATTCCATAGCTGATAACTGACTGTATATTAAACAATCTGTACATAAAAACAGATCGCAACAGCTCCTGTACAGTAGGTTTATACCTCAGCTAACTAGAACCGCTGTCACTCGCTTTCCTCCTGGTGCCCGTTAGTTCAGTTACTATGACAACGGTAAATAAAACACAAAAGGACTTGATGAGATGTAATAAAAACAAACAAACAAACAAAAAACAAAATGCCTGACAGACAAAACTTTGCTGCAACCTCCAGGGTTAGCCTGTTTTTTTCTGTTCTTCTCACCTGAGAACATTGTTGAAGCTCTCATTTCATCCTCCACCTGGTGCCTTTCTTGGCTCATACTAAGCTGGTTCTGCTGGAGGCTTCTTCCTGTTAAAATGAAGTGGCTCCTTTCAGTCATCATCACATGCTTCCTCTGAAGGATGTCTTGTTGTAAACGTATTCCCAGCCGGACTGATAACTGATAACTGATAACTTGTCATGTCTAGCTAAATTTTACCAACCAGGACTGAATTGTACATAAAGTGATTTTCTTGTTACTCTAAGTTTTGGAATGTTTTTAGTCTGTCTTGTAATGTACTTTAGGTGATGTTTAAATTGAACAAAAAACTAATGTATGTGTGCATTAGTCCTTGAAAACTAGAAGTTTTTATTCCATATCTAAGGTTCTCCATTCTGGTGTGCTGTGCATCTGTACATAATTCCAAACAGATCTCTAATCTCTAACGGTGTAACTCAGGGGTCCCCAAACGTTTTACTGTGAGGGCCACATAACTTTTCCCTTCTCTGGTGTGGGGCCGGAGTCAGTTTGTAACAGAAAAAGTGTGACATTTGCAGGAGTGCCTAAATGTAAAAATGTATTGTTTTCCAGAAAGCACAATCAAATAACCCTTTCTGGGTTCTTCACAGAAACAAATCCAGGAAGTAACACTATTTATGAAAGAAATACCGTATTTTCCGGACTATAAATCGCACCGGACTATCAGCTGCAGATATCTCTAATGCTCCAGGTTTTCCACAACGATGCGGCAGTAGCAGAGGGGGGGACACCCAACATTTGAGTCATAACAGGTCAATTGAATATCACATTTATTACGGTTGAAAAAGAAAAAGGTGCCAAGTTTAGATTTAACTGAACTGATTACGGTAGTTTCTGAACGGTAGCTGTAACAGTAAACGTGCTGATCCTTCGCGTCTGCTACTAGCATGTGCTAAATGAAAATGGGCGCCTTCTTCTTCTTCCTCCTCCTCCTCCTCATTCTTCTTCTTCTTCTTCTTCTTCTTCTTCTTTAGATTTCAACGGCAGCTTGCATCCATTATTGTTGCACTACTGCCATTTATTGGATCCTAATATTTATGCCTCAAATTCTCATAATGATTCCAGTATTATTTAAAAAAACGAAAAATCTTCTTTTTCCCCTCAATGCTATTTAACTGATCAACAACAATTTCAAATTTCAATTCCCTATTAAAACCTAATTCCATTTTAATGGGCAATTTCTTCTTTTATTTCCAATTTTGACTTCCAATGACTCACTTCCTGCTAAAGAGCCCCTTGGTGGTTGAAGAAAAATCAAAATATAATCTGCAAGGTTCAAAGCTTGGGAAAAAAGTAGCGGCTAATATGTATATGAAAAGAAAACCTAAATGCTCTCTGGTATTATTCAGGGGGCCGAATCCGGCCCGCGGGTGGTAGTTTGTAACTTGTCTATTAAAGACATTTAATATTTATCTGATGTATCCACTGACTGTATTTTGTGTCAAACAACATGAAAATAGTCTGTGCTATAGAAAAACATTAGGATGTTGTCCTTATTGTATTTAGAAAAATGTAGTTATATAACATGTAACATATAGCATATAACAACAGGGTTTTATAACGTGTAACTGACACATAGCAACTGAAAAAAAATTATTTGCTGCAGGTCATCTTTACCTTGCATGCTTGAGTTGACTTCTGCAAAATGAAAAACATTTTAATTCACATTGTTTTTCTGTTGGGTATCAGTTATCTCACAAACAGGAAATCTTGTTTAAACTATAACTGGCAGTTTAACTGTAAGCCTCATTTTGCCCTTGCCAAATCTAATGGTGTATTTTACAGTTTTGCTTATAACTCTGTTTCATTCAAGATACAGAGGGATGTTTTTGTGTGTGTGTGTGTGTGTGTGTGTGTGTGTGTGTGTGTGTGTGTGTGTGTGTGTGGGTGTGTGTGTGTGGGGGTGTGTGTGTGTGTGTGTGTGTGTGTGTGTGTGTGCGTGCGTGCGTGCGTGCGTGCGTGCGTGCGTGCGTGCGTGCGTGCGTGCGTGCGTGTGTGTGTGTCATGGGGGATAGAAAGACCTACCTTCTCCACCCCCTTCCACACCGCCTTGACCAGGCCTTTTGTTCCCTGATGATGTATGAGACAGCATCTCCCTTGGAGTACCACAATAATACGACAGCAGAGCAACAACACTCCTCCATAATGGAGACTGATGGGACAGCTCCTACTTTCTTCACTTTGTCCACTACTAAGATTGAGTTGGCGTGGCACTGCAGGTTCTGACAGAGCTCTTGGACAACTTTGACAAGGGTCCTCGTAAGTGAAGACTTAATCTGACAGTAGCTCATGTCTGTTGGCTGTGCTGGGTTCCACCACAGCCCCTGACAGATGGATGGCTAAAAGGATGATGTATGAGAAGATGATAGGAACGATGGCCAGGAACCTGCACAGGTCTTTGTGGGTTGGTGACAGTGGAGGAGAGGTGATGGGGTTCTTGATCTTCCTGTTCCTGTTGAACATTCCTCGGATTGCTGGGCTTCCAAAATGTCCACAAACCAAAACATCTTTCCACAAAACATTCAAAATGTCCAAAGAAACCATTGTTTGGAGCTTATTTTATTGTGTCATTTATATTCAGTGCATTGGATATGTAGAGTAACACAAACTAAAACAGACATTTGGACGATAGATTAAACTGGAGGCACCCAAATTAATATTATGACAGAGCAATGATGACGTTATTGGATGGCTGTGGTAGGACAGACCTCAAAACAAAAGTATGAAACAGTCCAAGAATAAAAAGTACAACACTTACATGTACTTTTAAAAAGCATATAACAAGATATGTATACAATAATAACTTAGCAAAACTACTCATTAAAGTCAAAAGTAAATAAAACTAAATGCTTCTCTGCCACTCAGACAGAAGATAGGTACATATGGTTTGCAGCAATAAAGGATCAGACAACAGAGTTTAACAGGTTCAACCTAGTCAAGAAAATCAAACTAATGAAAAGTCTTAAAAGCAAGATTCTTGAATAGAAGCCTATGTTTTCTGGACTTTTTGTTGCAAAGTCCTTAAAAAGACCATCAAAACTGGGAGGAACTAGAATGTCTACTCATTTTTCAAAGTTAGATTTATTTCTTAGCTCCCTGTGTGCTACCCCTGGTCCTCAGTGCCACTTTCTCTCTCTCTTCAGCCTGCCTTCTGTTCTCTCCCCTCACACCTGCAATCAGGTAGCCAATCAGCCAGGTCCATTGTTTCACATTTACTTTCCCATACTTAAACACTTTTTCTGGTCTTACTCTTTGCTAGTTCTTCCCATTATATCCTGTTCCTTCTGTCATGCTCCTTTTGCTTGTATTTGTTCCAGATGTTTTTGTTCTCCTCTGGCTCCTTGTGCTCCCACGGTTTTTGAAATCCGCCAACATCAGGAAGAGAACTGTGAACATTCACCAGTCTAGTTCATCCTTGGGCATGAGGGCTTTGCAGATGTCTGACTCATTCATCAATGAATTACACACCATGAGAATGTCAAGTGATCATGCTGTTCCGGAAGGAGAAGGGTTCTGTGCTCCATGGATGAATAGATGTGGGGAATCTGTTAATCAATCCCAGAAGAAAACCAAAATACACTGTGATGATGCTGCTGAAACTGGTAGTAGAGAGTCATTATCCAGGAATGAATCATTGTATTCTTAGTTACATCAGGTAAGATCTTTGAGCATCTAAGATCTTCTATTTGTCCTGCACAGGACCTCTTACACAACATAACTACTGAAAGTGTGAAAAGTTTTATTTTCCCTTTTCTTATTTACTACATACATGAGGATGGGGTTCAAATAGTTTCACTCCAGGTGGAAAATACTTCATTCTGAAATGTCAGTTCATTTATTTAAGTCCTATTACTCTTCACCCCATCTCAAATTAGCAAATTTTTGTGTTGAGTCACCCTTACTGACCGTTACTAGAAAGAAAAGTTTTACCAAAGTTTAAGATTTGGCATCCAACACCTTGCTCCTCTCATCAGAAATAGTTCAGCTAAATGACTATAATGATGAAGGTAATGGGAAACTTCATATCTGTGAGATGCAGAGCTGATGAGAGGTTGTGACCAGTCAATATGTTGCCTGTGGCAACACCATTCTAATTTAAATATTGCATATTTATTCAAGGTATGATCATCGGAACAGGGCAAGATCTATGGGCTCTTTGCACCTAAGGCGTTGACGTCACATCTCCAGGAGCTAATGCGGCTCACTTTTTTCCGCTTTGAGTTACCATGACTGGTAGAAAAGACTAAGTCGTATTTCAGATGCAAAAAAACAATACTATTAACATTGTTGTCTTCCTAATATAATGGGCTTTTAAGTTTTCGTTAATTTCCAAGCGATCCTGAATTAAGAAGATGGCTTGTAAATATCTGTCGCTACCAGCTAACGCCGAACAGGAAAGTTTGCAGCCTTCACTTCACTCCGGATCAGCCTAAAACTACCGGGGATACAGATGGTAAATAAAGGAGCTTCCCTGAGTTATTTCCATGGAATCACTTCTATATTCAGCCTGAAAGAGTTTATGGGAACGAGAGAGCAGACCAGAGCCAGACAGCCGAGCAACTGATCCGCCTGTACATACTGCTGTAAACACCGTCCTATGCGAGCTCTTCACAAGAAACATGCAAAGGTAATAAAACGAAATAACACGGAGACATGAAGCAACACGGTCATATTCTTCTAAAAGCAGCAACTTTGAACCTGAACAGCTGAACCAGATCTCTGACACCAGAGCTGCGCTACTGTCAAGCTATGAGGCTTGTTGAGCTTCGTCACGCTTCGGAAGTAAAAAGCCCGAACCTCCCCGTTAGTCTCTGACACTAACGACAATAAACACACATAATATACTTGAAAATAAGATAAATACATTGTCCGTTAGAATGTTTAGATACTTAAATAGCACATTTTACAAGAACAATGTCCGAGAATATTGCCTACTAGCATAAGCTAAGGTTAATGTTAGCCACAAAGTTTAAGTAAAACTCACCTTCGTGTCAGTGAATGTATAACGAAGCGAACATCTTAAAACCTTTCTCCAGCTGACTTGTTGGGGCTTCGGATCGATGTACAAACCTTGGCCAAGCACTGCAAGCACCTAATGTAAATGATATTTGTATTGGATCGGAAACAATCGAGCCGCTTTACCCCGAACGCGGAAGCTGAGGTGCAAAGAGCCCATTGTGATCTTAATCACGGCGCGGGAAGCCGTCTGGATGAAAAAAAAAAATGAAAAAAAAATTAACGCTGTATGCGCTGGGTTTTTACCTTAGAATGGCCAACTCTCTGTTATTCCTATGTCAATTTGATACAGTAGGGGCTTCCACACTTCCCATATCTGTGTCCTCTGTCACTTTTATCAGCAGTTAAAACTGTTTAATCCGTTTTAACATGTGGTAACCTGTTTTTCCGAGCCGCTTTTAAACGCAACATCAGCGCTAAGACACTCGCACTGGGTTGTGCGGCACCGAAGGAGACCTGCTGCTGCTGTGCAGAGCTACGCAGGAGTGTTAGAATCATGGCAGCAAACCAGCAAAACACAAAGAACATTTCACAGTTTTCCCCCAAACTAACCGACTGAGTTGAGTAATGCTGTTGGATGCAGGTAATGTTAGCTAAAAGATGACTAGCTAATATCAATACACCTTAAGCTTAACAAGTAGCCTGTAGGCTACCGATGTTGTTGTCTATGTTCAGCTAAGTACATTCATTTTGCCCCCCAAAAAGTTCATTAACCCCTCTCCCCCACCTTCTTAGTGACAGAGAGTCTCTAAGAATCCTTCCCCGACCCCGCCTCACGCATCGTTCAACCAGCCATTTGTAATCCATAGGGGGGGCCCAGAAAATGTTTGGAAACCACTGGGGGGGTGGGCACAGGAGAAAAAGTTTGGGAACCACTGATCTAAATACTTATGTAAATATGTGTGTGGTCAATGCGGTGGTATGTTAAGGACTCATAAAAATCATTCCCATCAATTGCACTGACTCTTTAAAGATTTGGGCTTGCAACCATGAAACAGAAGTCTTCTTTTAGACCTGCTCCAAAAAGACATCAAAGTTCAGACCCCAGAAAGGAAGACCAGAGGTTAGCATTTGAACTCCTGGCACTCTCGCTACCAGTCAGTACTTGCAAGCTGCTGCAGATCACATACGTGTATTCACCAAACCTCAGTTTGAAAATTTTGACTTGTCTGTCCTTCCCTTTAATGGACATAAATGAGGACAGACAGAAAGGGGGTGGGGGGGAAACATGACAAGTGAGAGAAAGCACAGGGTGTACAAGAGGTTTTTCAGATACTTTTCTCTCTAGTGTGTGTGTATTTGAGTAAGAGTGTACACTGTATGTGTACAGATAATGACTCATACAGGAAATAGGTACTATGAGCTTTTGGAGGTAGAGGCTCATTTATTAATGGATAATACTGTATAATATGTGAAAAATGTCCCCACTACACAAAGACTTGACACACATGCACTAGTGCTTGTGATGAATAATTTTCTCAGATTACAGTATGTATGTATTCATACTCTCATGCCTTTAACATACAACTCTGGGATCAGAAAGTAAATTTGTGAGAGCAGTAAACTGTTTTCTTTCATAGAAAAGAAGAAAAAAGCATAGTTATAGTAATAATAATATATTCTTCTAAACAAAAAGCAGCAGATTTATTTAAACAAGATAATGTCTGGTCCTTCAAGACTTGACTATGTTGGAACTGTTGCACACATTTGTTTGTCAGAGATATAGAGTCTGAGAACGAAATTTCATGTCTGTCCAAGTGGGACTGGCTGATAGGAAATAAATTTGCACAATATTTCCTATTTGTCTGATTCCATCAAAATTATACAAAATTATGCATTAGGCATAATTTTGTATAATTACAAAATTATTAGCAGCATTAGGCATCACTGCCTAATGCTGTGAAAACCGGAGGTTACAAATCCCAAATAACCAAAATAAATTTGGCAAATGTCTTTGCTCATGTTTCTGTGCTATTCTGAAACATGATGATCTATTACCAGGTTGGGTCTGGAGGCCTGGGAGATTTGAGCTGTTCCTAGTTTCTTCAGGTATGTGATTAAGTCTCTTCTCCTGCCCTGAGTCCTGTCCTCTTTGGTCATTAGGCCGTCTCAGTCACTTCAGCTATTTGTGGCTCATCACATGAAGATGCTTTTCCTCTTATGATGGTTTCAAGCAGCCGTGGGCCCTCCTTCTGATGATTTCCTAATATCCTGAAATAGTCTACTCAGTCATTTAAAAATAATAGGTTATTGTTTTAACCAGACTAAGGTCTTCCCAGCACCAGTATGCATGCAATTTGATATATTTGTTACAGATTGGAGCCACAGATCAGTATGCTCTCTGCGAGTACTCTCAGCTGAAAAAATGTTTTCTTCTCATTTTTTTTCCACAAAGATGGCATGAGTCAGAAGCATCAACAGGGTTTTGAATTTTGTTTTAGGCTCTAGGAACTGAATATCCTCTTGGACTTCAGTTGTCTGAGTTCCTTGATGAAGAACAGAGTTGGCATTATTCTCAATGAAGGCTTGATATTGTGAGAGTACAGGGGACAGTAAATGAAAGAGTTCTCATGTTCTCAATGCAAAATATTGCAGGCTCTGATGAAAGAAAACAGGCTGCTTATTGACTGGACACAAAGGCCACAAAGTGAAACACAGCAGCCCTTATCATTGTCTCATTGTCCTAGTATGCTAATTTCAGAAGAATAAGGAATGTACCATGAATAAGAATATTTGTGTGTGTGTTTATGCCATGCAAAAAGTAGCCAAAGGGACAATCACTCTCTCCATTCAGAGGTTCTTGGCTGTAGCTCTGACAACTGCTAGATGAAGCCTGCTTGACTTCTCTGCAATGCCAGTCATGCATATTTTAAACCGAAGGGGAATAATATTGGCTTTATAGGAACGACCATCAGATGCAAATATGATCTCTGACTGAATGGGTCCTTTACAACATTGTCCTCCAATGCAGCTTAACTCTAACAATATTGTTTAACTGCAACCTAAATTGTGATTGTCCCTGCAAAAGCTGTGCAGAAACTGTAAAGAGCATATTTCTGTCTAGTTAAAGTATCTTTTGTATTTTTATGTTTCCTCCCCACTGATTCAAAAACGAGACCTGGTAAAGAGCTGGAGCTTTAGGAAACTGTTGAACAACTGAAAATAATTATGTAACTTCAATATTCCCTATTAGCAACCAAAATGGACAAAATGTAACTTTTGGGTAAACTCATACTGCTGTGGCCACTCCTGTAGTTAAAGCAATCCAGGCTCACTGTCTGTAAAATTTAATTATTCTCTATAAAACCTCTAAATGACACTTTCAGGTAATTTAATTCTGGAAATTTTCCTCGAAGTTTAGTAATGTAATGGCTAAAACAAACATATCAATGGAAAATAATGTATTTTAAAATGAATCTTAATTGCAAAAGTAGCTAATAAATGACAGCAACAAGATTTAAAATGAGCAATCAAAAATTCACAAAAAATGACAAAGTGGGTGGAAATTAAACCTTTAAGTACGTTAATTTATTTAACTTTGATGTAGAAGTTTTTGGGTGGCTGATTGGCATGTTCTGCTACTTATTAAAGGCAAATGAAATATTCTGTAGATATGAACAAAGAAAAAAAAATCAACCACTGCTTTAAAGGTTTTGAGACCAGCATTCTTAGTTTTATAACAATTATATTCCTTAGGGACCCAAATTTGGAGGCAACAGCATTAGCTCCAAGAGATTCTATGGGTCAAGGGTTAAATTGAATACACAGTTTTGCACTAGACATTAGCAAATGTTTGGTTAACCTTTGCTTTGTGAACAATAAAGTTAACAATATGTGAAATGTACTTCTAGCGTAGTTAGCACTGATTACATGTTTTATTGCTGATAGTTTCTAATATTTCTTGATTACTAATAATTACTAATATTTATTTCATCCATAAAGACAGTGGCGCAACTACACATTATTCAGGTGGATGCGAAAACATAAATCGGCGACCCCCCCCCCCCCCCCCCACGGGAAGGAACGTCAGGGTGAATACGTGAAGTGTAAAAATCGCTACATTTACCTCGTTATGTGCGAGAGGTGAAGGAGCGTGAGGCGGGCTGAAGTGTATGGGAAAACATAATCGGCGCGTCGCCCCCTCCAGATGGGGTTTTGGTGCCCACTCTGGTGTTGCGCCCCTATGCGTCGCATACGCTGCATACCCACTTTTTGCGCCTCTGCATAAAGACAAGAATATGTAAGGAAAACCCACTGAACCAATTGATCAAATGTAAAACTTTGGTTCCAGGGATTGGTGCTTTTATAAAATTTATTTACAACCAGCATTATCTGGAGCATCAACATCTCAGTAGTCAACTGGCGACTGGAGTTTGAGTTCAGTTTCTCCCAACACATGTTGAAGTGTCCTTGGGCAATATAATGACCCCTGGATAACCTCAAAACACCATGTATTGTTGAATGAATGTGTGAATATTTGCAAGTGTAGATGGGGTAAATGCATCCAGGGTTCTGTCATTGGAGGTATTGGAGTGCAGATTGACTGGATAGCATGAAAAACTGCTTTTAGTATTTGCTATGACTATAAAAGTACAATGTAAGTTCAGTCAATTAAGCATTTATTCAGACAATAAACTGATCATCTTTAACAGCGTTTCTAGAGGGATTCTTTTGGTTTCAGTATCAGTCCACTGTGGGCAAAAAGAAGAACTGAACAAAGGTTCAGCTCATTTACTGCCTCTGTCTAACCCTATGATTTCTAATAAGATTAAATGAGATTACCTCACGTCTCATCTAATGAAGACAGGTCTCTAAGCAACACACTGTGCATGCCAACCAATCTGAAGAGTGTGTGTGTGTGTGTGTGTGTGTGTGTGTGTGTGTGTGTGTGTGTGTGTGTGTGTGTGTGTGTGTGTGTGTGTGTGTGTGTGTGTGTGTGTGTGTGTGTGTGTGCACTGCCCTTATTATCTCTGGAGAGGATATCACTTTCTTTGTGTCATCTCACTTATCACACAGGAAGCATCATACATAATGCAACATGCACACAAATGCACTCGGCTACTCACACCAAAAAGGGAGGAAAAAAGAAAAGGAGCTACTCAAATTTGAACCCACACACAACCCAACAAACTTCTAACATGTGATCAGTACAGTACATTTGGGTTTGTGATGCTGTGACTCAATTTTATGTTTTTGAGTGTTTTAGATTTGGGTGACTCAGCCCTATGTTTTGTTGTTGCGTTTACCAGGCTGACTTCCTTCGGCTCTGGCTGCCACTCACTGACAGAACAGAACAGAACAGAGATCTATATGGCATCTCACAAATGTCTGAATTTCCTTCAGAAAGTCCAACAATTAAAAAAAAG
The DNA here is from genome assembly GCF_051168715.1 of Poecilia mexicana. NCBI lineage: Eukaryota > Metazoa > Chordata > Actinopteri > Cyprinodontiformes > Poeciliidae > Poecilia > Poecilia mexicana. The sequence goes on from NW_028263388.1 coordinate 2,983,722, forward strand.
CTTAAAGCAGAACTTTTACTACCATGTAAAACTAACTATGACTCAGATTCCTATGACGTTATATTAACAGGACCAATGTCAATGTCAATCTATTTATAAAGCACTTTAAAAACAGTGCTGTACATTCATAAAACCACAGATAAATACACATGAGAATAAAAACACAAATTAAAACAGACAGGACAATTATATTTCAATTCAGGCCTTATGGAAATGCCAAAGAATAAAAATGAGTTTTAAGGAGTAAATTGAAGGGTTCAAGACTATGGGCAGCAGATCTACTATTGAGAGGGAAGTTGTTCTGCAGATTAGGGGCAGTGACAGCCCAGTCTCATCTGCTTTCCAGCAGTATTTATATTTTTACCTGTGAATATATTTATTTGGATTCCAGCCATCATATTTACCCTCTTATCTTTGTAGAGTCTCAGTGTTACAGGGAGTTGTGGTAAAAATCTCCAGCAGCCACTGGACAAGAGGGGGGATACTGGACAGGTCACCAGCCCATCTAAATTCTAAATATGTTTCTAAATATATTTATGTTTGTGAATTTATTTAGTCATTTCTTTTTCTTTCTTTGTTCTTTTTTGTTTACCACAAATGGAATTTTTTGTTATTTTTGCATGACCAGATACCTCTGACATATAGACTAGGGACACAGATACAAATAGATAGAAGATCAACTGAACCTCAGATTTTTCACAGGTCCTCTTTCATGGGTTTGTTGGATCCTTTCCCTGTACTGAAAATGTATCTCAGAATCCTCTGAGTTTCTTCATTCGGTGCCTTCATCATTTTTTAAGCTCACAATCCCCAATATGCTGTCAAAGTTTAAGAACAAGGACATTAATTCAATAAATTTAATAAGGATGACAAATGGGTCAAATGAATAGGTAAATTGGATAAGAAATATTACAGTAGAACTGTGTGAAAAAGCAGCTAAAGAACAAAGAAAAATGTCACCTTAAGACATACACTTCGTAAGATTGTAAGAAAGTCTGACTAATTGTATTTCTACAGCTATTTGGTCCTGTTAAATTGTAAGTTTTCCCCATCAGCCCTATACGTAAGAAATTATCCGTGTTTTCATGATAAAAGACAGAAACATAGTTCTCTGACTGGGGTAAAAAAAAAAACATAACATAATAACCAATTGACTACAGAGTTCAGACACTTTGAGATAAAACAACATATGTTGTAAATACATAAATATATTAAATTTTATCTTTCATGAGGTCTGGGTTTATTGATAGTAGCCTTAAGACGCCAGTGTCATAATTATGTTGCTATAGGCTTAGGATCCTGGAGGACATAATGACATAATGACCACTTTCCCCCTCTCTACTTACTCCCTTCATTCACCAATAATCTGCAGTTATTACTGACATTACCATAATGCTCTCTCTCTTTTTGTTCTCCACGTTGAAGCTACACCTGGAGTGTAACCTCCCAGACCATCTAGTCTAACAACAAAACAAACCAATGAAAGTCAATTTTTAAGACCATTGCTGTAATCATGATAATGAAGTTGTTTCTGCAAACATTTGAAGAAAACGTACCTGTGACAGCAAATAAGATAACCTACAAAAGAGCTCCAGTCTAACTGGTTGCAGCGGTGTGCTGGTTAGGTTTCATGCCATGACAGGTGGAGGAAGAGGACTAAACTCATTCTGAGTTCTTCCTTTATGTGTGTTTATTCTGTGTAAATTTTGCATAATTTTTAGTTGCATTTTTCTGCGCTTAGTCTTATGCTTAGTAACTGAAGCCGCAATCCTTAGAAACAGCCATTACCTTGCCCCTGACATCGGGAAATAAATACTCTGATGTTCATTATGTGTTGCTTAAAACTTTACATTCCCTTTCAGTCTTCTTAGAGAGTCGTGCCAGTCCTTAAAAGCTACTCCAATTTCTCACAAACTTTCTTTATCTGAAAATAGTCAGGCTTACTCAGGAAAGCCGAAGGCTGGAAGCCCAGCAATCCACCTGGGCGCTGGAGTTCATCAACCCAAAACGGAAAAACACTCGACACTAGCTTTCAAAAATAAAAGCTGGTTTTAGCTGCAATCGTCAAAGCGACGATTGCAGCTAAATAAACACCAAACATAAATAAACTCATATTTTACTCATAATATAGGAAAATAGTTTCTTATTTTTAAAAGGTCCTGAAGTAGAACAGTCATTTGAAAATATGTTCTTTACAATAAAATGTAGAAACTCAAAGAAACTTCCAAAGCAACACAGAGCATGCCTCTTTCATCCATTAATTTTAATAATATAAAAATTATATATTTAAAGTTAAAATATTATTGTACGACTGAAGCTGGCAAGAGGGAAAATGTGAGATGAAACTAAGCCAGAGCGATGCTGGTAATAGACCCTTTTCACAGTGACGTCAGACAATGGCCGCCATAACGCAAAACTGGGTATGTTCTGTTTTGAAGTTATAAATGTTGTTTTTTATACAAGAAAAAAGGAAGAAAGCCTGCCCTCTCATGTTATTTTAAGGTACTACAACGTAGTAAGTTTTGTCATTCAAAACAAAACTTATTAAACGGTAGAAATAGACACCGTTGGTGTTCGTTGGTGTAAATTACTGTTCAAATCTTTCATGTATGGTTGCATTGCTGGTATGTATTAAGTTTGTAACTTTGCAACATTGTTTCGGTCTAAGCGATAGCGCTCTAATGTGTAGTTTTAAGGTGGAGTATGTTTATGTTAATTAGATGTGAGGATACCGCGAGGTTATCGGGTGCGCAGTTGGTAGCTTAGATGTATGTGGATGTGATGTTCGGTGGAAATTGAGTGTATTGTATTTTATGCTGCATATGATCACATATTTATTGTATTTTTTGTCTTCATTTCAGTTTTACCCTTTTAATTGTCATTAAACCTGTTGACAACGTCCTTCGGTCTTCAGAGTCGTGACACGAGAAAGGTGTTAGAAAGCCTTTGCATCAGTCATGCACCAGTAACGGCACAGGGTATTTTTACTTCCGGTGTTACGTCAATCCGCGTTTCCCCATCAGATACGGTTCCCCCTTCGTCTTCTTGCCGCTCCGCCCCGCCCACGCGGCAAAATAGGCGCGTGCTCGTGACGAGCACTGACAAAGCACGCGCGTAGCAAGCACGCGCTTGTTCGGCGCGCTTGTCTGAGGAACTACGGACACCGTGAAAGCTCAAACATGTTTCGGCAAAGTTGTCACACTTTCTTCACGTTTTTTGCGGGAAACTAATAGTAATAATACTAATAATTATAATAAATATGTTATACATATTATAATTATAATAAATAATATATATTTTATACATATTATAATTATAATACATAATATATGTTATATATATTATAATATTATATATGTATATATATATATATATATGGCCATCTTTCACCCATCAGATACCGTTTTCCCTGTTTTAAAGTGGGGGAAACGGTATGTGATGGGAGATTTATGGCCATCAGATAGCGTTCCCCCACTTTAAAACAGGGGAAACGGTATCTGATGGAGACATTTCACCCATCAGATAGCGTTCCCCCTGTTTTACAGTGGGGGAACGGTATCTGATGGCCACATTTCACCCATCAGATAGCGTTCCCCCTGTTTTACAGTGGGGGAACACTATCTGATGGGTGATTTTAACATAGGGGGAACGCTATCTGATGGGTGAACTGTGGCCATCAGATACCGTTCCCCCACTGTAAAACAGGGGGAACGCTATCTGATGGGTGAAATGTCTCCATCAGATACCGTTCCCCCACTGTAAAACAGGGGGGACGCTATCTGATGGGTGATTTTAACATAGGGGGAACGCTATCTGATGGGTGAAATGTGGCCAACAGATACCGTTCCCCCACTGTAAAACAGGGGGAACGCTATCTGATGGGTGAACTGTGGCTATCAGATAGTGTTCCCCCACTGTAAAACAGGGGGAACGCTATCTGATGGGTGAAATATGGCCATGAGATACCTTTTCCCCACTGTAAAACAGGGGGAACGCTATCTGATGGGTGAACTGTGGCCATCAGATAGCGTTCCCCCACTGTAAAACAGGGGGAACGCTATCTGATGGGTGAAATGTCTCCATCAGATACCGTTCCCCCACTGTAAAACAGGGGGGACGCTATCTAATGGGTGAAATGTCTCCATCAGATACCGTTCCCCCACTGTAAAACAAGGGGAACACTATCTGATGGGTGATTTTAACATAGGGGGAACGCTATCTGATGGGTGAAATGTGGCCAACAGATACCGTTCCCCCACTGTAAAACAGGGGGAACGCTATCTAATGGGTGAAATCTCCATCAGATACCGTTCCCCCACTGTAAAACAAGGGGAACACTATCTGATGGGTGATTTTAACATAGGGGGAACACTATCTGATGGGTGAAATGTGGCCATCCGATACCGTTCCCCCACTTTAAAACAGGGGAAACGGTATCTGATGGGTAATATTGAGCATTAAATTGCATTGCCCTGTTTTTAATTCATATAGCACTAGGCTATCTATCTATCTATCATAGTTATAATATATACAACATATTATAATTATAATATATACAACATATTATAATTATAATATATACAACATATATATATATATATTATAATTATAATATATATAACATATATTATGTATTATAATTATAATATATGTATAAAATATATATTATTTATTATAATTATAATATGTATAACATATATATTTATTATATTTATTATAATTATTAGTATTATTACTATTAGTTTCCCGCAAAAACGTGAAGAAAGTGTGACAACTTTGCCGAAACATGTTGTTTGAGCTTTCACGGTGTCCGTAGTTCCTCAGACAAGCGCGCCGAACAAGCGCGTGCTTGCTACGCGCGTGCTTTCTCAGTGCTCGTCACGAGCACGCGCCTATTTTGCCGCGTGGGAGGGGCGGAGCGGCAAGAAGACGACGGGGAACCGTATCTGATGGGGAAACGCGGATTGACGGTTACGTCAATCCGCGTCACCGGTGTGATTTTGCCTTGGGAACCAAGCTGAAAAATTCCCGCATTCTCATAATCTTAAGGATATAATAAAAGGTAAGTTTAATAATAACAGCATTTAAGTGTTAGATAGCTGTTATTAATCATTGTAAAATCACCATTCTCTAACTGTGTATAAAATAAACAGCCTCCGATCGGAAAGTAAACCACCTAGCAGCAGCTTTAGCCACATTTAGGAAAAAATATACTCTCTGTCAGTGCTGTAACGTTTAGAGGTTCACTTTCTGTATTTTATAAAACAGTGTCTACGTGTTAGATAACCGTTATTAGTCATTGTCAATTTACCATTCTCCAACTGTATTCAAAGGAACCAGCCTCCGATCATGAGTAAACCGGCTAGTAGCAGCTTTAGCCACAGTTAGGAAACATATACACCACCGCCTGTCAGTGATGTAACGTTTAGAGGTTCATTTTCTGTATTAATGGAAAATAAAGGACAGCTTCCAACAACGTTGTTTAGAATAGCATTTTAAATATTCTGGGGCTGATTATGTATCTCTGCTCATTTCCAAGCTCAAATGAGCAACTTCACGTTCAAACACAAGTCCCCCAGAAAACGCGACCGGTGAATCATTATTTTTTATGAGTTTAGAAAAAACAAGACAAAAGCCACAAATAGTTGGGCTTGACGACATTTCTGTTTTTCCAGCAACAAAATGCGCATCTCCATGCACTGTTCATGTTTCTGTCGCTGCTAACTGTCACAGAGTCTCTCCCAAAGACACACAGAAGGAATAAAAATAAATACAAAAGAAAATATTAATGCGCAGTGATTTGGATAAATAACTTTAATCTGATTACTGGATTTGAAATACGAACTCGTTAGATTATTCGTTACCGAAAAAGTGGTCCGATTAGAGGAAGGCATTACAAAGCAGCGGCGGCACCGGACATCTCTGCTTATAACAAACAAACCCCTATTTCATGGGCAACTTCAGTCTATAATTTAAGAATCTGATCAAGATTAGAGCCTAAAACGTTATAGTTCAAAAGTTATATCACGTAGTTAGCTAGCTAACAAAATTCACTAATGCTAAGCTAACGGTTACGCAAAACAAAAATACCTGCCTTCATAGTCAAACAGGTATTGTTCGGTAAAGAATTTGTAGCCTTTGTCTAATTTAGATTTTGTTGTCAGAGAAAATTGGTTTGCAAATCGTGATATATCTTCAAATCTTATTTTAGGCAAATGTTTTAGAGACTGTGTAAACTCCATGCTCCGGTGTTCTGTCTGATCAACATATATATACATATATACATATATAAAACGGAAGTTGTGTGACGTCATGTGAAAAGGGTCTATTGGGAGGGTGGCCTGTCTGGCCTTCCCCTCTCTAACTGTTGCCTCCTCAGGACTACTGGGAAATGTAGTGTCATTAGAAGAAATGCTGCCCCCCCCCACCCCCCTCCCCCGTTTGGCATAAATTAGAATGGTAGCCTATTAAAAATAAGAATCAAATCAATTTAATCAGAATTTAACAATAAGCTACACTGATTCATTGTTAAATTCTGACACGATCTAAACCTGTTATTTTCTAATGGAACTTCATATCCCAGGTTGCTTTTCGTGTTATGCGCATGTCCTGTGAGGTTGAACGTGTAGGGGGCGAGACGAAGAAAAATGTGATGTGGGAGGCTAGTATGTGGCGGTGAAATTTGACATTATCATCATGAATTATTTTCTGTTATTGTAAACTCGTCAATCTAGTCTTTTCTGAAGTCGGACCGAGCAGCGCTGTGAGACACACGGAAACAACAGCGTGTGTGAGAGGCTTTTTCAGCTGTTTTTACAGCGAAGCAGGGACTCCCTGTTAACCGTTAGTTTTTGTTTTTTTTTTTCCCACCGCAGCCAGAATGCCGCGAGACAACAAAACTGCCCTGATCCAGAAAATAGCGAAGCAGGCCTTTATCACGTTTAAAGACTGCAGGTCTGCGAACAACGGGGACGGAAGCGTCGTTACGGACAAGTTCAATGAACTCATCTCCTTAGTGACCTCTGTCCGGGCCAAGGACCTGAAAATTATTCCGCCGAAAAACAAACCGAGCTCCGGCGCAGCTGCACCTCAGAGCCCCCCAGTCACCTACATGCATATCTGCGAGACGGAGGTGTTCAGCATGGGGGTGTTCCTGCTGAAGGCTGGGACCTCCATCCCGCTCCACGACCACCCAGGAATGAACGGGATGCTCAAGGTCTCTCACTGCCAGTCTGTCCTGAGCTCTTTTTAACATTTAACTCCACCTGAGTTAAATGTATCTTATGCTGCTATGAGAACAAAATGACCCTGTTTTGAAAGCCACTGCTAAGGTTATATTGTACGTTAATGTGTAAACTTTATCTGTGGAAACATCAAATCCACCGGAACTACCTCTAACACCTGTTGTCCTTTACAGTACAAGGGCCACAGAGAATAATTATTTTTATTCAAAAGTACTTAATTGATTTCATTAATTGTAGTAGCTAATTTAGCCAAATTGTTGTTAAAGTCATTAAAATTATGTTTGGGTTGCAGCTGGTGATGACGGACCACATTTTTTGCACCAAATAGAAATTTAATTCGAAAATACTTAATTGTGCTTTTATAAGACTTGTACATAATTTGTTTAATGAGTATTTATTAGTTTTTATTGAAGGATTAGAAATCTCCTTTGCATATGTATAGAACCTAGATGCTTCACTTCTTGCTCTCTGAAAGTGACTATATCTATCCTAATGTATTAATTTTTTTTATTATATGTTGTGAATAATTATGGTGATGAATGTTGGAGATTATTTGAGAGTGGCTGAGTATGTCAGGCAGAAAACCCCAACTTGGCTATTTTGTGTCCAAAACCAGAACAATCAACAAAGATTCACAGAAGCTTAGCACATTTATGAGGAATTATGTTGTTCCTTTTACTTTAATAGTTTGTCAGATGTATCTTTCTGACAAAGATACATCTGGAGTTTATGTGGTAGGTGATTTTTCAGCACTATTTTTGAAATGTTTACAATTGTATCACGTTACAAAAGTTTGGAGAGAATTTCTGCTTTTGGATGTCATACATGTTGGACAAAAATGATATAGGAATTATTATTGTTGCTTTAAAAAGAACTCTCACCAGAAGGGCTCCTCCTGCTTGTGTTTTTCATTCATTCATTTAAAATAACAGATACACCATCTCAGTCCGAAAACCTGTGTTTTTACAGCAGAGACTTTGAGTTAAAGTCTTTCTTATCTAATACTTTATCTCAAAGGTGTTTGAAATGATGACTGTAGGGATGCACTGATATGAAAATTTGGTCCAATATTAATATTGCTGTTATGGATGATAACCGACATCATACACTTCCCATTTCACACCTTGGAAAAAAAACGATAAGCTGACTTCACCATCACATGACCAACCTCATTCCCTCCCCCTCCAGAAACAAGCAGCAACAAGATGGAAATAAATATTGGTTGTTAAAATCAGCCTAGTTTTATTTGTTGGATCAATAGTGATGCTTGTGTCTATCATTATCGTTCATCCCTTGTTGACTGACTTGTTTTTACTTTATGTTTGAAACATGTTAGCAACACTAGTTTTCAGATTCCATCATAGTTTTCTGGCACCTTACAGATGTTATAATTTCCAGCTTTTATGTTGTTGGACAGGAGGTCACATGACTGTAGTCAGACTCTGATGCACGTCAGTCAGAATTACTGTGATCTGAACCCCAGGCTGATACTTGGGATCAGGCTGGAACTTCTCTGTTTTTGCATTATATTAACAACTTCAGTCACAGACTCTAAAAGAAATTTTCTTTGCTGCGCTGAAAGGTAGGCTCAAAGGAAGAATTGGAAATTGAAGTTTTACCGTTAATCCTAACAGTTTTCTGTCATCTGCACAGGTCCTGTATGGAAAAGTGAACGTCAGGTGTTTGGACAAGCTGGAGAACAGTCTTCCTGTCCCACCTCTTCCGGCCCTGGTTCCGCTGCAGACGGCAGTGGTGTGGCGCTCCGTGCTCCGCTCCGTGGCTGAATACTCTGAGAACAGCGGGCCATGCCTCCTCACGCCTGTACGGGATAACCTCCACCAGATCGATGCAGTGGATGGGCCGGCTGCTTTCCTGGACATCCTGGCTCCTCCCTACAACCCGGACGACGGCCGGGACTGTCACTATTACAGAGTCCTGCGGAGCGAGGCCGAGCCGGCAACGGGTGCTAAGGTCGACCAAGAGCAGCTGGGAGACAAGAAGGAGAATGAAGGGTGGCTTCTTGAAATCCCCCAACCGGAGGACTTCTGGTGTGGGGGGGAACCTTACCCAGGCCCTGTGGTCTCCATCTGAGCCACACCCCTCCTACTGGAACAATACCAGTAGGATCCACTCATCCATCCACCAGGAATTCTGACTTTCTGTAGCCGTTCCAGGGAATCCACCTATGACGTGAGAATCAGCCGGAATACTCTGTTCCTGAACTCTACAGGAAGAGATCTGGAAGGTGGCCAGGAAGGGACATTCCTAATCTGATATTATATTTCTTTGAATCATATATTACCTTGTACACAGATGAATGTCATTTGCCAAACAATGTGTGAATAATGTGTTATTGTTAGAAACGTGGCAGCTTTTCCCATGAAGTTTCTGCTGCAGAGGACCTCCGCATTGTGATGTCTTAAAGCCAAGGCTTGCGCCTGCCTTATTGTGAATATTTGTATACCTAGCAATGATGGTATTTTTATTGAATACTTTGTCCTTCTTCCCAAGTGCCCACACTACATTCTATAAAACCTGGTTAAGCCTTAAACTTGTTTATATTTCAAGGTTTCCAAATAGTTATGGTTTATTTGATAAAACAGAAAGCTGCTGCTTTGTGATGTTTTGATGTATAGTCGCTTGACTTATTGTGACTGAATCCAGATGGAGACAGCATGTTAAAGGCCTACTGAAGTGTTAGAAATGACATAAAATGCTACTTTGACTCTATCATTCCTATCATGCTACTGTATGCTACCTAACCTTATAGTGTGCCTTCTGAGTCTACACAGGTCTGTATATCTGCCATAATTATTGTTTTCCTGTTGAGTGTAAATGGAGTAATAAATATGAGGGTCCTCGTGAATAATCCTCAACTTTATTAGCCTTCATCTTTTATGATTCACCTTTCCACTTAACTTTTGTCTTATTTCAAATGAATGCCTCCATCATCACCAGTATGATCCACCCCGGTTCTTATACGGCAGCATATAGTAGTTCTGTGGTCCAGTCAGCTTTATTGGGATGAAGGAAAGGTTTGCTTCATGCTCAGGTCACACTGTCAGGCCAAATCATTTGAATGAATATAAAGAGATTTGTTTCCATGTTCCTGTTCACTCACAATGAGTAATTAATTCTGAAGACACATCAGCATTTCTAATGGGACTAAGAAACAAGAGGGTGAACACTGAAACGCAATAAGTGGACTTTAATTTCTGGTAAGCTTAACACTGAATGGGCACATTGCATACTTAACAGGCAAACGTTTGCAGTTGGGTAAAATTTAAAACCTTAACACAGTCTACGCTTCCAGGAAGCAATCTGTTGTCACAAGCCTGAGTCCAGACCCTCTGGACGAAACAAATATTTAGAACCAGGAGCTGGTTTTACCAGGCCAAGAAAGCAGTGATAGTTTGGCACTGATTTATCGGCCAGCTACAGTGGCCGGCAGGTGCAAATGCGCAGCAACAGAGAAAAGATGCAAACAAAAAGAGGCGGAAACAAATGAAATGCAGCAAACAAGAAGAGATGGAAACAAAAAAAGAGACGCAAACAAATAATGTTTGCAAACAAAGAGATGCAAACATTAAATGCAGTAAACAAAAAAAGACGCAAACAAAAAGCAAATGAAATACAGTAAGTAAAAAAAGACGCAAACAAAAAGCAAATGAAATGCAGCAAACAAAAAGTGCTGAAAACAGAAGTTGTGAGTTTGTTCTAAAGTTGAAAGACTTCAACTTTAGAACTTCAGGTTTGTCACCGCTCTCAACCTGGAGTGTCGGCCAGAACACCACTCAGGCCAGGATTCAGCTCAGAACCAGATGTTAGGATGAGGTGCACCAGATGTTTAATGAAGACACGAGGCAGGATCCTTTAACTGTTCTGTATTCCAAACTGTATCATAGATATTGATCCAGTGAACATGGATGAGCATAAATGTGTGTCTACATGAAGGTGTGTGTGGTTTCCTAGAATAAACAAAAATACAGAAAATAAGTTCAAGGTGTCCTATCATTACACATTACACCATGCCATTATACCTTAGATAAACTAAGAAGGAAACCTCTAAATCAATATTACTAAGCAAACTAAGGCAAGTTAACTCCACAGTTAACTAATAACCATGCCTCTGCTCCACTGAGAATAGATATGTATGTTCAACACAATGCTCTATACAAACCACAGGGTGAAAATAGCAATATAAATTATTTTATTATTACATATTATTTTTCCATGATGACAGGTGAGGCACTGCCTCACCTACCTCCCCTGACCGCACGTCACTTGACCTAACGTTCAGGTCGCATTCATCCGAACTGAACGTCACTTATTCTCAACAAATCTCACTATTCTCACTATAAGAGGATTAAGTTGTTAATATGCTGCTCCGGCCGGACAACAACTTCAAATATGTAAGCTAAGCACCACCGTTAGCCTCCATGTTTACTTCCGCAAACACTGTGCACTTCTTCTTTTTATGGCAGTTGACAGAACACTGAGAACGCTGACGCTATTGCGCCCTCTAGTGCGCATGCGGGACACTTTCAGGTCGTTTGCCCGTTCACACTGCAGAACGTATACAGGTCGCATTTACTGGCAGTGTGAACGGCCCCAGCAAAAAAAATTGGAATTGCCAAAAAATCGGAATTGGGTCACTTCAGGCTGCAGTGTGAACGCACCCATAATTCCATCTGTTTGAGCCAACAAGTTTCACTAAAAAAAGCAGTCCGAACACTCCTTCCTGTTCGGAACCCTGATACATTCAAAAACCGTTTGAAGCGCATGAGAGGGCTATTTGGGTGCGTTCACACTGCAGCCTGAAGTGACTCAATTCCGATTTTTTTTGACGTAATGCGACCTGTATCCAATCTTTTCATGGCAGTGTGAACAGCACAGGTTGGATTCTTTTTCGAATCTGACCCATATCCGATACGTATCCGATTCAAATGCGACCTAATGTCCAGGTCGCATTCATCCAAACTGAATGTCACTGTTTCTCAACAAATCTCACTATTCTGCTTCCTGATACGCGCAAGTGGGAAGACAAACAACAACCATGACGGATTATATGAGGATTAAGTTGTTAATATGTTGCTCCGGCCGGATAACAACTTCAACTGTGTAAGCTAAGCTCCACCGTTAGCCTCCATGTTCACTTCCGCAAACACTGAGCACTTCTTCTTTTTATGGCGGTTGGCAGAACACTGAGAACGCTGACGCTATTGCGCCCTCTACTGCGCATGCGGGACACTTTCAGGTCGTTTGCCCATTTACACTGCAGAACGCATACAGGTCGCATTTACTGGCAGTGTGAACGGGCCCGGCAAAAAAATCGGAATTGCCAAAAAATCGGAATTGAGTCACTTCAGGCTGCAGTGTGAACGCATCCTTTGTCCTCTCCGATAGTCCTGCGACTCATATCTCTACCTCACTCACAGTAATAACAGCGATGAGAGAAAAATGGTGTGCGCTGACCTCTGAAATTTTTCAGAAATGTATGGAAAACACTTGATGAGAGCGTCAGATTACCCTGTCCCATGACTTTGCTCTAAAGCACCTTGAAAGAAAATAGTAAGCCCTAGGGAAATTTCGAAAACATTTTTCGGGAGCAGGCATGCGTATCAATGTCATGACTGACTTTGATACCAATAGAGCGATACCTGTAGGCGTGGTGGCGATTTAAAAATTATTTTGGGGTCAGAAATCCATTCCTTTTCTCACTCTAGCGGAGCGGCAGTTGGTTTCAGTTACACTCTAATTTTACGAAAAATCGAACACTTTGGGTCGCTTGGAGACAAGTTGTGGACAAATCATAATTGGTATTGAGTACCGTCTTCACTTTAGAAGAGATCTCGGACGTATCTACAAACTGAAATTTGAATGGCATTTCTACGTCAATTTATGACGACACAGAAATTCCTCAAAAATATTGTTTCTTAAGTTTTTTTTTTCTTTCTCACTCCATTGACTTTAATGGGATTTTGGGGCATCATTTTTCGCAAATTACGTCGCCATGGTAACTCCGAATCCCAATAAAAGTAATAGCTCCCTTCTCGAGATCGAGCCGCAGGCCCCAATAATAATAAACAGACATTCTATTGGGTGTAGAACAATAGGTGCCTGCCATTAGCATGCCTGCGAAACGTTGTCTGTTGAGCCCTCACGTCAATAGTCCGTCGATCTGATCAACAATATGCCGCAGTGCTGAGGCATCTTCTGCTGTTTTGGTCGAGCAAAGCAGGAGGGTATTTTGTTTTTGCCTCTTTTTTGTTTGCATCTCTTTTTTTTTTTTTTTTTGCATCTCTTGTTTGCTGCATTTCATTTGCTTTTTGTTTGCTGTATTTTATTTGCTTTTTGTTTGCGTCTCTTTTTTGTTTGCTGCATTTAATTTGTTTACGTCTCTTTTTTGTTTGCATCTCTTCGTGTTTGTCTTTTTTTGTTTGCATGTCTTCTCTGTTGTTGTCATTTGTACCTGTCGGCCATCGTAGCCAGCTGATTCATTTGTGCCGATTTCCTTAATTTTGAGAGATGGGTGATTGGCCAATACTTACATGTGAAACCGATACTATCCACCGATTTTACTTACCTAAGCAAAGTTGTAAGAGTCAGCCTCTGTCCTCTTTCTCTCTGTTGAGAGATTTTGGACTGACAGACCGGCCCTCCAGGTCAGGTCTGCACATTCGCAATTAACAATAGTAACCCCACTGTTACCAACTCAGCAACTTTCTTGCTATATTTAGTGACATTTCAGACAAAAGAAAAATAGTAACCGTTAAAATCTGAATTGGCTGGCCAGGTCTTTTAAAAGATTGGTCATCAAAGACTGGCCAAAAAACTGCAATCACTGCACTCCTAATCTGCTCACTTTTACTCAGCAAAACAATCAAATGCAAGGCTGCAGCCTCAGGCAGAGCAGGATGGTCAGGAAAATAAACATAAAACTCACTCATGGTGCAGTTTCATGTGTGGAAATGTAAATGCCAAAAACTAGCTAACAGGAGCTCGACTGCTCTGAAAGCATAGGCTCATTGTTGATGAACTGACTGATTAGATGAAGCTTTAGGTTCAACCTTTTCACCTAAAACATCTTAATTCATTGATGGAGATCTTGTTGGCCATCCCTACTGTCACATATTAACCAACTGTCTCAAAAGAATCACTTGCAACAGATAAAAACAGATGAATGTATGTTGTGTAATTAAAGTATTGCAAACCTAAAATAATTTGATAAAATTTGTTTGGTTTTGCATAAAGTAAATGGGAAGTTTATCTTCACATTATACGTTATATGCGAATAAGCTGTTGGATCAAGACCTTTTCAATATTCACAATATTCTTAAACTGATCTGAAAGTTTTACTCTAAGCAAAATATTTTATTTTCTGCTTATTCATCAGGATTATATTTGTTAACCTACATTAAAGGAACATGGCATTATCATATTTTATTTTCCAACACAGAAATCAGTTGTACAAATGTTCAAACCTTCCTCTTGGGTTTGCAGGTTTGCTTGAGCAGAAATGGAGTTGTCAGGAATGTTCTGACATATTAACCCTTTATAGTCACCACTTTCAAGTGCTGAACTGTTTTGTGTGAACTCAAATTCAATAGATTAAGTTATCAAGCATTTCTGATGATCCACTGGGCTCCGCTTCTCCGCTGCTGTGCAGTAGACCAGCGTGTACAGCAGTCAGTCAGTGAGAATCTGGTGAGCAGCTGGTAGGGCAGACCAGTCTCTCAAATAGAGTTTGATCATATTTAATCATCTTTATTTTGTGACTCTGCTTTCCAACTAATTAGAGTAAGACAATAAGATAAGAACACTAATTTATTTGACCTGCAAATATTAGCAAATATTCTAACTAAAGTAGTCTAATCTGTCAGAAATAGACAAAGAATTTATAAAGGCAACTTAATCAAAATAATGTAGATAAAAAAGTTAACTTAATAATGCAGCTTTAGTGCTAACATTTAATTGATTTGGTGTAAGTGTGCAGTCATTTCAAATCTTGTGAGTTTCACGAGAACAAAGACAAAATATAAACTTATGACCCATAAAGATGGATCTGCTGAAAATATTTGGGGAAAAATCCATGAAGATTATTAGCTCTTTTTTTAATTTAAGTAGCATTAGTGTACATTTTCTTGGTCATCCTCTTGCAGACTGCACGACAATCAGACATGAATAAGGTCTCAGTTTTGTCTCTTTTTATTCAGAAGAGACATTACTCCCCATTGTTTGCGCGCGCGTAGGTGTAGGTGTGCATTTGCAAACAAAATGCTGTTAAACTGATATGAGTGCTACAGCAGTTCAATAGAGGCAGCAAGAAATTATTCGGTTTGTAAATGCAATACTCATAATTTGTTTAATACAAGCTTTAATCATTTTATGGCTAAAACGCTCATATTGTTCAAATTCACCTTGTGAGTTCTGAGGTCTTTCTGCTCAAAAAAAGCAGAATGACGCTCATGCAGTCTTTATTTTCGGCCTCTGAATAAACGATTTGACTTTTTATGTTTGCGAATTGTCAGCTTTTAGTGTTTTTATTTTTATTTTAAGAAGTCGTTTAAAGTGTGATATTTCATTGGTTACATATCCAGTTGAATCCACAAATAACTGAATGAAGTTTGGTTGTGCAGAACTGAGTCTGCGATTCCTCTTGGTAAAATCATATCCTGGACCGACCATGTTTGTCTCTCTTGGCGATAACAACTGTGGAATATAGACAAATATAGAAGAGAAAATTGATAAATACAGAACTGAAGTGTGGAGAAAGTTGCCCTTATGGAAAACAAATATGTTCTCATTTTTCTGCAATCACCAATTTTTTGAATACTTAAAATAATCGGGTGTCTATATTTTGAATTTTGGAAATATCTGTCCCCTCTCCCCCCACAGTCTTTGTTCCTGCTTCTCTGTGCCAAAGCGCGGATTCGTTCAGTTTTTTTTTTGTTTTTGTTTTTTGCTTTCTGTCTTCAACATGTTTACCTACTAGATCAGTGTCTGATCCGAGGTGACACTAAAATAAAAAGTGAGTGGGTCTAAACTCTGAGTCAGATATGCCAAAGATGACGCAATGAGGGATTTGCCCAATAAAACTTTCCAACATCAAAAAGTGTGTATAAATTCAGATGAGACGTTGTTATTCTGCATGCCTGCGCGGTGCGTTGCGCTCCAGTCATGAGGAATAAAAGCAGCTTTTGTTTCTCATCCTCGTTCATTTAATAAGTCTTAAAACACACATCACAACAAACGACTCTATTATCTTTCAATATATTTACATCTCAGACTTTTTACACACGAGCAACAATTAATGGAAACTCGGAGCGACACCAAAACCGAATACAAAAATAGAATGTCTTCCATCTTTACATATTGTCGGGCAGATTTACATTGCATTAGAAGCGTCCTTGAATCAGTCAGTGTACAAGAGACACAGCAAGGCACTGGAGAAACACACTCATCAACAGACATATTAAATGAAATAACTTAAACGTGTCTTCAGTTCTTTGAAACATTATTGCCGTTGTTTTACATGTACAAGCGCAGACCGTGTCACAGTTCAAAAGTTGGGAATATCTGACTCCTCTTTTAATGGAAACATTTATACTTATATTTATTCATATTTCAGTAGGCTGTGCGGGCAAAGTGCATTCGTATAAGCATCTTTGTGAGTTCAGTAGCATGGCTGTGCGTCTTAGTGCACCACTGTGCACAAGTTCTTCATTCGGTGTTCGGCTCCCCGTTCCCAGAACGTTCACACTGATACTCAGAGTTCTTTAAGGAGTTCGTGTGAGTCAGGCAGCCAAGGGAAACAAGTTTTTAAAGCAGACTTAGGAACAGATTCCACTGGCTGCACTGATGCCGCCTGACGGACGCTCCAACGCGGAGCTTCCAGAGGAAGAGGACGAAGACACCGTGGACGCTTTCCTCTCCTTCTGCCGCAGGTGGATCTTAGTGTGTCTCTTTCTCTCGTCGCTCCGAGCGAACTTGCGGCCGCAGTAGTCGCAGGCGAACGGCTTCTCTCCCGTGTGCGTGCGGATATGCGTGGTGAGGTGGTCGCTGCGGCTGAAGTTCCGCATACAGATCCGACACTGGAAGGGTTTGTGGCCAGTGTGAATACGGATGTGCCTGGTTAGTTCGTCGGAGCGGGAGAAGCGCCGGTCACAGCCCTCTGCCGGACACGGGTACGGCCGCTCGTGGACGGGCGTTTTGCTGGGTCTGTTCGGGTATTTTCTTGGCCGCAGGATCGGCCTGAGGGGCAGGTTCTGGGGGCTGTAGGCAGAGGAGAGCCGTGGCTGCCCTGTTTCTGAGCCGCCGCCACCCGGAGCTCCCAAAGTAAAGTTTCTGATAGTGTTCAGCGGTGTCAGGGGAGGGGGCACTCGGAATGTATCAAGAGGACACGGGACGAACGGCTTCCGATCTGGGATAGTTGCAGGGTGCATGTCCCGCTGACAGGCCGGCTGGAAGAAGCCGGAGTAGTCAGGGATGATGGGTAAGAGGCCCGGTACGTCTGAACTGCTGGGCTGCTTGGGTGATGAGTACGAGGGCGGAGGGTATGAGGCTATCGGACAGGAAGAGGTGGACAAAAAAGCCGAAGGGTCCTGGTACACCTCCCCGCAGCCAGAGGAGGAGTAAGGGGGTGGGGGTGAGTACAGGTGATGGTGGTGATCCAGGTCGGCCTGGCTCTGAGCCGCCATGGTGCAACTTAAAGCTCCACTGGAGAAGTGATGAGGAGATCCAGAGGAAGCCGGGGAGGAAGAGGCTGAAGAGGAAGGAGGAGGTGGAGGGGGAGGCGGCTGGGCCACGTTGAATATACCCGAAACGATGTTAATGACTCCCTCTGGGTTCCAATTCCCTGGGTATTGGGAGTCGATGGAGAACTTCCCCATGTAGGTGAAGGTCTGGTTGCGATGGGAGGCAGGCTGGGAGAAGCCGCTGGAGTAGGAGGAGAGCTCCACCGAGCGCTTCTCTGCGTTCATGTCAGCGCCCATCAGGCTGTCTGCGGACAACAACAAACCATGATTCACCCACCTGGTCATACACGCGCGCGCATGAACACATTTTGCTACAACCTACAACTGACTGAGCACACTTGATTTTCATCTTTTTCTCTCAAGAAACACTTTGAAAGAAGTCTGTAACAGTTTACTAAACATATCCAGCTAATAAGAGAGATCTGTCTGACTTGTCTGTCGTACCTGCTGCCACATTCATCTGGTCGTAATGTGCTCCTAGGTCGGCGTTGGGGAAGATGGCCACCGAGGTCGGCAGACTGGCGGCGATGTCATCCACAGAGTACACGCTGTCTGCCACAGGATGCACGAACCCTCCTAGATTCACCTGCACTTTCTCCAGAGTTTTAGCTGTCATCGTGCTCTCACCTCTCTCTCTCTCTCTCTCTCTCTCTCTCTCTGACTCGTTTTCTTCTTTGTTGTTTTTCTTGGAGCCTAATAAGAGCGTGGAACCCAGCCGCGGAGGGGTCACCACTGCATTTCTCTGTCGGTCACCGCCGTTGTGTGAGGATGCGCTCCGTGTTACTGCTGCGCTTCATGTGACAAAGTTTAGGACTGGCTCACTGGCTTTGGTGACGGAAGCGGGCGCCCTGACACGAGTATGTATATATGGGGAACCTTTTGAATGTGACTGTTACGTCATTACCCAAATATGGATAGGGAGGGCTAGAGACTGCACGCGCAGCTAATTCTGATTGGCTGGGCGGCTCCGTGACGATTTCAAAGGGAATTACTTCTCAGTGGAGAGCCCGCTGCTGCAGGACAGATAAGAAAGTTTTTTTTTCCACTCGCTGTGGAGCGACACCGATGCTCCTAAAAATTCTAACAGCAGAGCGAGAACTCTGCTGACACCTGTTCTCCGTTCCCATCTCCTGTTTTTCAGTATGACTCTGATTTAGTTGCACAAAATATCAAACTAAGAGATTTGAGGTTTGGCTTTTGAACCCATAAAAGGTCGAATCCGGTTGATAGGGACACACCCCTTATTCCATATTTGGTTTTCTGTTCCGGAATTTGATCATCGGAAAGTGACGAGTTTTACCGAGCTGAGAGAGAAAGAGATAGTGAGAGAGAGAAAGGCATAACCACAGTCAAATGAGACGGACAGAGAAGTGGAATTTCTTCCTCTGGGTGACTAGCTCAACGGTTCGGAAACTTCTGACAGTCTGATTTGACTATGCTCTAGGAAAGATGAGATTTAGTTCACTACGAAGTTATCTACAGTCTTTTTATAGACTGCAGGAAAAAGGAAACCAATATTTATAGAGGCATGTTAAATATACAATATCTAAAGTTGACTGATCCTCATAGATCTATGTTATTTCTTACAGACTGGACTAAAGAATAAACCCTGAAAACCCATCAGTTGCTATGTGAACTTCAAGTCACAGATGGTATAAAGACATTATTTTACATGCAAATGTGCTCTTGATTCTTTAGTAAATGTAACCTTAAGGAATTTCTTGTAGTTTTGAAAAACGGATGCCCCCCTGTGGTGTCCTTAGGAAGAGTTCCTGTCTCACACCCTCTCTCTGTTCCATACACACAGATGCCGATGCTCTGCTCTACTTGAGTGTGAAAAGTCCCTCTGTGGGTGGAGAAAAAAGACAGAAAACACTGGGCACCTTGGGTGGAATCTACTTTCCGTTTTGTCTGCTTTTATGTTTGTGTGTTGCACAGCCACATCACACAATCAACCACAATCTTGTTATGATCTAACTCAAACCTTTCAGAAGGCTTTGGGTGACCTGAAGATACCTGATAAGTGAAAAGTCAAATGCTCACCAATCATAATGTAGAAACCTGGAATCACTCTGAGGATACTCAGCAGACTATATCTTTTTATGGCATTTTGACTGCAGAAGATGCCTGGGAAGGGACACTTTAAAAGTTCATTAATTTACAAGAGCTGTATGGACTTCTGACTTTACCAACAACGTCAGCGACCAGAGTGGATTTGATGAATATTCAGGTCTTGCCATCTCTCCCATACAACTAATGACTTGATGTCTTTATAGCTTCTTCAAAAACACAGAGCCTTACCAAGTTTCTTTTATCTATGTTCTAGTGCAAAAAATCTCAGTATACCAGAAATAAAACACACATTATTACTAGCAAGATATATGACCTTATTTTAAGTACATAATTCTTGAATATTATGTACTTAAAATAACTTAACTTAAAATACTGATAAAATATGTTTATGGCAAAGGCATGTTTTTTCACAAGACATTTTCACATGTACGTTTCAGTACATCTAACCCTTGTAAGTTATTTTTGTCTTATTTCAAGTGCACTGAGATATTTGCTCTAGAAACTAGACAAACATGTTAGGTAAGATTTAATATTTTTCCAGTGTAGGTAAAACAAACCTTTGATTATTAGTCCCCAAATGGACATTGTGTACATTCCTCTGACAAGAATGGGAGGTCATTGTATATTTAAATCAAACACTGGGAATTAATAAAGTTAAACATAAAAACTGTCACTAGATTTGTTTCACAATTATTCAATCAAAGAAAAAAAAAGTAAACCAAAAAAGTAGTATTCAATCAAAAAAAAGAAAAAAATTATGTCAAACAAAAAAGTAGTATTCAATCAAAAAAAATCTTAAAAACATTTTAATCATAAAAATAAATTTTTACCAAAAAAAATGTTTAAAGAGCTTTTTTAAAAATTTAATTTTTTTTGGTTGACAGCCTAAGTTTTTGGTTGACATTCAAAGTTTTTTTTTTTTTTTGAAGCTCCTGTTTCTTGGTTGAACTCAACGTTCTCTGGTTGCGAATCTCACATGAACATCCTGGGCGGGGCTTAAGGACGAGCAATGTAAGACGTGTTCCGATTGCTTAGAGCTGACTAAAGCGGATGACTCCGACTCCCTGAGATCTCAGAACTCTGTCCCGAACTGCAGGGCTTCAGTGATGGGACACAGAATGTGAATGGTAAGTAATCTTCACAAAATTACACCGTTTAGCAGCTACTAAAGTGTCCACCCTGTTTCAAAGAAGAAATCTTACATAACTTATGACGACAGTCACATATTTTGTCTGCCGGGATCCCCGGTAGCATATTGTGCTAGCTAATGTTAGCATTAGGTAAAGTGCTAACATTTACCTAGTTAGCACTTTACCTAGTGCTAACTAGGTAAAGTGCTAACTAGTACCTATTGCTAACTAGGTAAAGTGCTAGCACTAGGTAGCACTTTACCTAGTGCTAGGTAAAGCACTAGGTAATATTACACAAGCCATTAACTAGGCTTGTGTAATACTCGCCTGTCTTTATGTTGAATTCGTTAACCAGCGCACCTCTGTCGAGTGGCATTAAGCGTGGAGAATACCAAATGTATCTGGAGGAAATATGTGTTAAAAACTGTTGTGTAATCCTCCGTGTGTGCGTGTGTGTGTATATGTGTGTTTGTATTAACTAGCATTGAAGCTAAAGGGGGGAAACAGCGGATCGTTGCACCAATGTTATTAGGTCCACGTTAATCTGCACCACACGTCAAGTGACTGTGCAGATTATTTATTTACCAAGCACATAATCAGTGTTGTCGATGAGGGAAAGTAATGTAACTCTTAAATATATATTTTCTTCCAGATGTAAAATGTAAAACTAAGCTGGTAGGTCACAGGTCGAAGGAGGATATTCACATAATTTCTGTGTTTTTGTGTATGTCTTGTTATTAGTTTTATTCCGAATTAGATGTAATATGCCTTTTGCTGTATTATGATATTAAATTAAATTGGTGTTCTCCTAACTCCCCATTCCAGTATGACCAGCAGAGTGCAGCTGAGGAAGGACAGGCTTGTAGGTATTACTGATTCCTCCAGCTGCTAGAGACAATCAGAACATGAGGATGGAGATGCCAGCAAGTGTTGAGTCAGAGAAGGCCAGGTAGGGAAGTAAGTGTTGCTTTTAAGGGCCAGGTGTATTTGGCTAACTATATTTCTCCAAGTCAGTTTATTTATTATCAACACATAAGCATGCATTAGTTTTAAAACTAATACATGCTTATGTGTTGATAATGGTACATTGTAATAAAAATACAAAAATTACCACCAACATCCTGGCAGAAGTAATAAACAACTTTACATCACAGCTTTTTTTTTTTTTTTTTTTTGCATCTGGAACACATTAAAAGCGAATTACCAAATTTGCTTTATTCAATGTTATGTTAACGTTCGGTTATTTCTCCCTTTTTCATCTTCACTGCAGCTGGAGCTGAACTGGAGTTTCTGTTTGGCTTTGGTGGTTTCGTGGACGGAGACATCGGCTAAGCTAAAGTGGCTAACAACGCAACATTTTCCCTCTCTCATCATAAACTTTGCTTTTCTTCAACATGGAAAATACTCCTACATCAGTAGCTCTGTTTGTTATTTTGACATCAATGCTTACCTGATGGCCAATTGATCCTCTTAACCACTGAATGTATGAGAACCACCTGGACTGAGCTGGTTTCGTCAGACTTCTCAATAAAATGACTTCCCATATTTTAAGATGTTCTTCTGGTAAAATTGCATCTTTATGATGCTAATATGACTGCATTCTCATATTTAAAAATACTTGTAACCTGGCCATAACACTCCATTATAAACTCACAAGAGGAATGATAGAAATAAAGCCACTTTGTGAAAGTATTTTGTGTATTTTGTTTTAGAAAAAATATTGAGGGTGACTAAAATTAAATCTGTTATGAAAAAACTGTTCAGTCATATCATCCAGCCTTATTCAGTATATTATTGAGTTATTTTACTAACTGCATATTACCTAATATTCAGATTTCTTTGCTGGTATTACATTAAAGTGTTTCATTTTAATATCTCTCTCACACACACACACACACACACACACACACACACACACACACACACACGGAGGATTACACAACAGTTTTTAACACATATTTCCTCCAGATACATTTGGTATTTTCCACGCTTAATGCCACTTGACAGAGGTGCGCTGGTTAACGAATTCAACATAAAGATAGGCGAATATTACACAAGCTTAGTTTATGCACTTTACCTAGTGCTAACATTAGCTAGCACAATATGTTACCGGGGATCGCGGCAGACAAAATATGTGACTGTCGTCATAAGTTGTGTAAGATTTCTTCTTTGAAACGGGGTGGACACTTTAGTAGCTGCTAAACGGTGTAATTTTGTGAAGATTACTTACCATTCACATTCTGTGTCCCGTCACCGAAGCCTTGCAGTTCGGGACAGAGTTCTGAGATCTCAGGGAGTCGGAGTCATAGACGTAATATAAGCATAGACGCCTCATGGACCGCTCTCGCCTATTGTCGCTGACGAGATTTAGGGCGGCCATCTTGGAGCGGTTCTCCACTCCACTCAGCATTATGTGTTTAGCAGACACAACGACGTATCAGCGCATTTAATCAATCATAACACGCGTTTTTGTTACCATATTCAAACATCTATCAAAGCTACATTTATAAACAATTGGATTATTTAAGTATGTTTTTAATACATAGTTCATCATATTTAAATATGCTCAGTGGTTATAACAATAGAATAGGAATGGAATATTCTGATATTGATGTATGGTGAACATATTACAAAGCACACAGCCGTTTATAATTTATTTAATAAATTATTTAGTAATATCAATACATATTTATGTAACTATACAAACACAAATAAATAAAGATATATGTTTTTCAGCCGACGAGTTCTAGCTTCAGAGAGATTCAGCAGCTGAGATCGAGTCCAAAATCCGATGTGAGATTCATCCGTGCTGCAGTGAATCCGTCTCTCTTTATAGATATCTCCCTCTTCTTCCTCACATCGTCTCTTTAAGAAACTTTCAAAACAAAAACGGAAGATTTGGGATGTATCTTACTAGTGAAAGAATTACATATAAATAATAGTCTACCACCTGTGTAAACTTTGCTGGTGAATGTTATAACACATAAGTTTCATAATATGTGTTATATTGTTTCATTTCTAATATAGGGTCTTGTGTCAGATAATCTAAGTCAATGTTAGAGAGTAATTAATTTTTTTAGATTTACGGGATCTCAGTTAGCCTTCATAGCGGGGCTGAACCCGTATTACACCAAGCACTGTAGCTAATATTAGCTGGTATCTCGCCGGCGGACATAAATACAGTAAAGTAATATTCTAATCACAAAATATACACATATATGTCCATCTTACTTGTGAAATATTGTCTGTGGAGCCCTCACATCAATAATCAATCGATCCGAACAACAATATCCCTCAGTGCTGAGGCATCTTCTGCTGTTTTGACTGAGCAAAGTAGGAGGGTATACCGCTCCAAGATGGCCGCCGTATTTCCTGCGCCGGAGCAGCCAATGCGGGGTCTACTCTTATATTATGTCTATGGTCGGAGTCAACCGCTTTAGTCAGCTCTAACCAATCGCAACACGTCTTACATTGCTCGTCCTTAAGCCCCGCCCAGGATGTTCATGTGAGATTCGCAACCAAAGAACGTTGAGTTCAACCAAGAAACAGGAGCTTCAAAAACAAAAAAACTTTGAATCTTACGGAGCCCCTAAGGGGACATGGAGAAAAAAAAAAGGAAAGAAATCTCGACTTATTATCGCGAGATCCTGACTTATTATCGCGAGATCCCGACTTATTATCTCGAGATCCCGACTTATTATTATCTCGAGATCCCGAGAAACTAAGTCAAGATCTCGAGATCCCGACTTATTATCTCGAGATCTCGAGATCCCGACTTATTTTCTCGGGATCTCGAGATAATAAGTCGGGATCTCGCGATAATAAGTCGGGATTTCTTTCCTTTTTTTTTTTCTCCATGTCCCCTTAGGGGCTCCGTAGAATCTCAACCAAAAATTTAGGCTGTCAACCAAAAAAATCTGATATGCAAAAATAAAAGTTTCAAACAAAAATTAGTGATTTCAATTTTTAAAAAAGCTCTTTAAACATTTTTTTTGGTAAAAATTTATTTTTATGATTAAAATGTTTTTAAGATTTTTTTGTTTGAATTTTTTTTTTTGATTGAATACTATTTTGTTTGACATGATTTTTTTGATTGAATACTACTTTTTTTGTTTGAAATGATTTTCTTTTTTGATTGAATACTACGTTTTTTGTTTGACATGATTTTTTTTTTTTGATTGAATAATTGTGAAACAACTGTTTGAATAAACACTTATTAGTGTCCTGGTGTCTCCTCAGTAGGGTGGAGCAGCAAAGGGAGCCAAATACTCCAGCTGCAGGTGAAAGCTCCTGGAGAATATGTCAAGTAGTAGAGGTAATGATTTGAGGAGTTACATTAAGTTAAATTAATTCTTAGCTTATATTTGCATGTATGTAAATATTTTTTTTTTTGTTGCTGTTTATTATTTTGGTGTTAGGTTCGTATAAATAACATTTATTTCTTGTTTTTTTTTTTTAATTAACCCTTTTCTTGGTATCCCTCATGGTATAAAAGCCAGCTTCTTTGTCTCTTTATGAAATGGTTTTGGTGAAAATGTGACCTACAGTTCTTTTATAAATTCACCTTAACTTCAGTTTTGTTGCCATGCCTCATTTTAAACCATGAGTCTCTACCAGTTAAAGTGACAAATGTTATCTTGTATGAAACTGATCAGAACAGTGATGGTAATCCTCCACCAGCCTAGTCAAATCTGAAAGTGATTCTGAGATGATTAGTAATAATAATGATTGTTTTAAGTACTCTCTAGTCTCTGGAATGCCAGAGCAGAATCTTATCCTTAGACTCGGCACACAGTGGATCTTACTTTCAGTGATGGCTGGACATGGCCACATACTATCACTGATCCGGGTTGCAGTATGCATACTCGGGATCTCCAGGGTGTAGTTCCAGTGGAGACTTTGAGCCATGACCTTTAGTGTTCTGGAGCTGTTCATAGCTGAGTGTGAAAAAGCAGGATGAGGGTAGCTCCTCTCAGTCTGAGCTCTGGTTCTAAATCACAGATGAATGGACAGCTCTCTCTGAGACTGAATGAGACTCTAAGTGGAAAAGTTCAAATATGTTTGTCTCATTCTATGAGTGAGGGATGATGGGTAGATTGATCTGGGCTTTTCCTGTAGTAAAAAGGG
Source organism: Poecilia mexicana (assembly GCF_051168715.1). Lineage (NCBI taxonomy): Eukaryota > Metazoa > Chordata > Actinopteri > Cyprinodontiformes > Poeciliidae > Poecilia > Poecilia mexicana. Next base: position 3,010,053 of record NW_028263388.1, read on the forward strand.
CATTTTTCCATTATTTTGTTGTGAAGAAAGAGCTGACCAAAATGCAAAGCTTTAACTTTACTGGTCCTTCTGGTTGTCCAGCTATGGTTTTCAGATATGGACTGTAACAATTAGCATGTTGACCTGAAATGAGCTTCCTCCCCAGCTGGGCTGAACCTCAAAGAAAAGGAGCTCCTCTACAGTAGAGCCACTGCTGCTCTGCATAGAAAGGAGTCAGCAAAAGCAGTTCAGGCTACTGATCACGCTGTAAAACCTGGTAACTTAGTTGAACCCAAACGATATGAGGAAACCGGTTGCTTTTAACAGTTTTAGTTTATTAACCTAAACAATTCAGTTTAAAAAATATTTACTTTGAGTACTTGTAACTCAACTATTTTCTCTAAGGGTAACATGGGTAAATAAAGTTAATAGTAAACTGAACTTAGTAAGTGCTACACTCATATATTTATTACTTCTAACTTATTTAAAATGTGTTGATTGTTCTCATCTATACTGAACCACAGTAACTTAGATGGTAAAATGTATTTAAAACTATTTTTTGTGACAAAGAAAGTGGTTTAATTAATTGCTGCTGGTGGTGGCGCAATGCGCCACCAAATTGAGTCCTTGTAACTTTTTTGCAAGGACTCAACTTAAATAGATTAATTCATCAAGCATTTTTTAACCCAAAAGTTCATGTCTCTCACTGTCTCTCTTGAAGTTTGAATCCATCCCTTCAGTAACTGTCCATGGATCTGGAAACCGATTACTACTGGTGAAAGTATTTTTTTTTTTAAAGTGGGAGTCATGGTCTCTTGTGGGTAATGAGCTGTCATAGCTTGACATCCATCTACTAACAGCTATATTTCTGTTGTCACAGTAAGTGTTGGTCTTTGTTTACAAACATTGAATGGATCATGTTCTGACTTATAAACACAAAGACAGTAATGTATTAAAACTAATTGGCAGAAATGATGAATACATGAACAGTACATTTTAATAATAAAGACAAGTTGAAAAACAGTGCAGTGAAAAACAACATGAACAATCATTAAAACCACTAAAATAAGGCTTAATTGTTATTTCTGCAGATTAATGTGCTGTATATGTTACTATATTTAGGCAGTAAAAAACTAACACAGAAGAAAAATCCCAGAAAAATCTGATAAGTTCACCTTACTTAAAAAATTATGCAAACTCATAGCCTCAAAGAAATTAAGCAAAGTGAACTTAAGATTATTGAGTAAGAAAACCTAATTTATTTTATGCAAGAAGTTCTAAATAAAGTAGTGCAACAAGTGAAAAAAATAAGTTCATGTAACTTATTTGTCAAGCATAGTGTTACTTAATTTTTTTTAATATGAATGAGTCCTTGTCCTTCTTCCCTCTCCCACTTCTTTTTTTATTAAGGTTTTATTGGCTCTGTGTCCTTTAATTGAGAGAAGTCTGATAGGAACGTGGGTAAGCAGAGAGAGGTCATCAAGTCAAGAGGCAAAGGTCATCAGGCCGGGAATTGAACCTGTGACAGCCTTGGTGAGGGTTGTGTTGCATCACCATCACACCTCTCTCTCCCACTTCACAGAATTGCTAATTACATTAAATATTTAAAATACATGATATATACAAAAAATATATAATACTCGCATGCAAGTGCGATGCATTTTTCACAACATCGCACTTGCATGCAGTATTGAGTCAAAGTACTTTCCAACACAGAAGGAAAAGCACAATTATGAGAAACTGAATTTTCTCAAAGTTAACTCAGCTCAAGCAGAGTGAGTTGGTAAGACTTTTCATCCACAAGTTCCACTTACTTACTAAAAGTGAGTGTTGACAGCAATTGGATGAAACTGATTTAAGACTACATACTATTTTCAGTTAATTATCAGGTCTGCATTTACAGTGTATAATATCAACATGTATTCTGTAAGGGATTATAAAAAAATATTTGGACACACTATTGATTTTACTTTTCACCACATTTTGATTTATAAACAAAAAGTAAAGACATTGACAAAATTGATGAGCAGAAATGTTCAATAAATGCTTCATGCATTTATTGATCCTGAGAGGATCTATTTACTGCTCAATAAGTTCAGCATGACATGATCTCTTCCTACGACAGGCAAAATAACTATTACTGATAATACATTCACAGAACCTGCCTTCAAAAAAGTCCAAATTAACCCTTTAACAAGTAAATATTTAAGACAGTGTTTGGCAGTAGGACAATCTACAACTTGGAGCTTGTATACTTTCAGGATTTTTTGCCTTCTTGTGCTTTAAGATTCTAATAAATCTGTAATTAAGATACCGACCCTGTGATGATTAGTCGATATTTCAGAACTAACCAGCCGGAAGCTTTATTCTTCCTGCTGTTACCACTGCACCACTTTAAGATACTGCAACAGGCAGAAGAAACACAGAAGAGTTTCTGCTCTAGTTAAACATCTTGAGGGTGAATGATTGCCACTATGATGTAATTAGTTTGTCTCTACAACCTTTAGTTACGTGTCTGTACATCTAACACAGGACATGACTAATAAGGCAACAGCTCCAGAATCTCATGGTCACACAGAACCTTCACATTATTCACTGCAGGCATCAATACAGACGGTCAATACCAGCAGTATTCATCACTGAAGTTTTGTGTGTGTGTGTGTTTGTGTGTGTGTGCGTGCGTGTGCGTGCGTGCGTGTGTGTGCGTGCGTGCGTGTTTATGCATGTATGTATGTATGTATGTATGTATGTATGTATGTATGTATGTATGTGTGTGGCCTCGTATTGGATACATTGTAAGTGCAATTTATCTAACAAATACTCACATTGTGGGGACCAACTGCTCCTTATTCAAATTCCAAAATACTTTATTGATTAAATGTTGTTGTAACTCATATTAATTCAATTCTTCAGAGTTATGGGGCCCAAAACCAGAAGTGTATGATTGTTTGGAAAGACAAGCACAACAAAATTAACTCTTTCAACCCTTTCAAGTTCTCTCTGTGTTCCTATCTTCACTTATGGCCAGTATATATGGATGATGACAGAAAGTGTGAGATTCCAGATGCAAATGAAAACATCTTCCTCTGTAGGGAGCCCAGGCATCCTTCAGATACAGTGAGGAGTTCATTCATTAGAACATAGCTCGAAGTAAAACTTTACTTCTGGCCTGTAAATACTTTGGGATCCTCATAAAATCTGAATAATTAAAAAGAATGTAACTAATGTAAAACATGGAGTTTAGATTCTCTATTTTAGATAAAGGGTTATGGATTTGACAAATCTACTAATATTCCTAAATTCCCCAGACAAGTCATGTTCTCAGCTTCTGGTTTGACGGTTGACAAAATTATTTTATTGTACTATCATATATTGACAATAAAGCTGCTCATTTTATATATCTTGTCTTAAAATTACCATTTTTACTTGCCTATGTTATTAATTATGATGAATATTTATAGGAACTTGTGTACTCTGATAATTAGGTGCTGGTCAGATTTTTGCACCACCATATTTCTGTGCAGCAGTTTGTGACTGGCTGACCACAGCTACATTCAGGCTTCTGCTGATAACTTCTCCTGCGCACTTGAGCCTGACGTGAGTGGTTGTTAGCTCTGTGTTTATTGCTTATGTGATATTCGCTCACATGGACTGAAACCTTCTTACCTACCTAGATGTAACCAAGGGAAAATCCCTGCCCTGTCCCTACAGTGCACCTATTGTACAGTGAATGTAGATGCTTATCAATGCTGATCAGGAGTGAGGCGTTGTTACCATTATAATATAACCTTAGCGTAATAACTGGCTTACAATACATTTCACATTTAAAAAAATGAAAGTTTAGTAACATTGAAAAGATGTTATATCATGATATGTGGAAGCTCTGTGCTCTAGTATATCCTGTTTATACACATTTAGAAAGATAATAAATTCACTTACAGCATAAGAAAAGACACAGATACCTTTAAAAATATATGCCTGCTGAGTAACTAGACTAAGGTTATTTTGCTGCCACAAGTTTATCACCAGAGATTATGCAGTTATTTCCTTCTCTGTCTAATTGTCACAGTCATCAAAGCAAAACCCACAGTGGATACAGTTTGCTTTTAGCCCACATATTTTTTCTGCGTGGGAGTGCAACAACCAGAGTGTGTGTTTGCACATAACTATGTTTTTAATATGAGTGAGTGGCACTGAGAGAGGCAGCGAGTGAGGAACAAAATGAGAACATTTGTATGGTTTAGATTAAACTTTACCATTTTTAATCAGCAGATGAACAAACAGCCTTAGCTGCCTCCACAGACACAGTTCCAGAACACTGAAAGTCCTATTAAGGACTTTCAGTGCTCTATATCTGATGCCATGTAACACTATCACCTTCTCATCAATGGGGTGCAGATCAAATCACAGCATCTAAATCAGTGGTTCTTAACCTGGGTTCGATCGAACCCCAGGGGTTCGGCGGAGCCTCTGCCGCGGAGGTAAAGACACACTTGTGTAAAGTCGTGATGACGCCCCCGCTTTGCCATCACTTGCTGCAGAGGATCACGTTACATTGCTTAGCCAATAAGTGCTGCGAAGGAGCACTGATTGAAGGAGTTCCACTCTCAGCATGGATTTGAACTTGTGTCTTTAATTACTTCAACAAAACTCACCGTTTTTACCAAATTCTATAGTCTAAATCTGCTCCTTAGTCGCATCTTTTCGGGGTTGCTACTGCCTCTAGTGGCGTGGGGGTGGTAACACAGCTAATATAATTACATTACTAAATCAGAATACCGCAAGGTATTTTGTGTGTGGGGGGGGGTTGGAAAAAGAAGGGTTCGGTGAATGCGCATATGCAACTGGGGGGTTCGGTACCTCAAAAAAGGTTAAGAACCACTGATCTAAATAATAGTTGTAAAATCAGACTGTTGGATAGGTGACCTGTAAAGTGAGTGCCAACAGTTCAGCAGCAGGGGAATCCTTAATTTAAACCAGGTTTAACCAAAGTCTTTAGCTTATTGTCTTATCAGTCAATCAAGTTTATTTGTACACTGTGTGCACAATTATTAGACAAGTTTTAGTTTTGACCATATCAACATTTTTATGCATATTTTCCAACTCCAAGCTGTATAAACTTGAATGCTTAGTGAATGTAAACATATCAGCTGATGTATATTTGTTTAATGAGGGAGAGGAGTGTGTAAGGAGATCAACATATATATCAAGGTCTGTATAATTATTATGTTCAAGCAAAATAGGCCAAAAAAGAGATTTAATTTTAAAAAATCTTTCAGAGCGATGCAGTCTTGAAATTGCTAAGATATTGGGGGTTGAGCACAAAACCATCAAATGTTTTGCTGCAAATAGTGAACACAGGGTAATAAGAAACAACTGAGAAAAAAAGACATAAATTAACTGCCAAAGACTTAAGAAGAATCAAACGTGACACCACCAGGAACCCATTATCTTCTGGTGTTGTCATATTACAGAACTTCAACCTACCTGGAGTTCCACAAGTACAAGATGCTCAGAGACATGGCCAAGGTAAGGAAGGATGAAACCCGATCACCACTGAACAAGACACATAAGTTGAAACATCAAAACTGGGCCAAGAAAAATCGGAAGACAGATCTTTCCAAAGTTTTATGGACTGATCAGATAAGAGTGACTCTTGATGGATGGGCCTGTGGTGGATCAGTGATGGGCACTTCACATCAGACACCAGCAAGGTGGAGGCAGATAGTGGTATGGACTGCTATTATTAAATATGAGCTGGACCTTTTAGGGTTGAAGATGGACTCAAAAGTACTCCAAAGCCTACTACCAGTTTTTAGAAGACACTTTCTTCAAGCAGTGGTTCAAGAAAAAGTCTTATGACTGTTATTGAAAAGAAGGGTCACTGATTTATTTTTCAAATGTCAAAAATGTTTATTTGTCATTGTTTATTTGTCAATATTGAGTTGTATGTTTATTATTCTCATTCTAACAGGTGAGATGGTAAAATGTTCATTTTTAAGTCAATTGCATAATAATTCTGCACAGTAATAGTTGCCCAATAATCTTGCACACATAGATATTTTCTTAAGAAAGTCAAAATCTCACTTTTACTTTCTTAACTATTCAGGTTTGAGAGGTTAACATTTTGGATTGACCGAGAACACTGTAGTTGATCAACAATAAAAATAATCCTAAAAACTACAACTTGAATAATAACATTCCAGCAATAAGGCTGCAAAGTGCTTTACATCATAAAAACATAAAAAATCAAAGTTGTAAAAAACACCACAATGTTAATAATTGAGAAAACTAGTGACCATTTTACATTTTCTCAAGTGCCATCGTTACACTTGAAATATGTTGGTCAATGCTTCATTTATTATTTTACAAAAGCAACTCTAACCAGGTGAGTTTTTAGTCTGGAATTAAATGAACTCTTTGTTTCAGCTGTTTTGCAGTTTTCTAGAAGTTTGTTCCAGATTTGTGGTGCATAGAAACTGAATGCTGCTTCTTCATGTCTGGTTCTGGTTCTGGATGCAGAATCAGAACCAGAAGACCTGAGAGGTCTGGACAGTTGATACAACAGAAGCAGATCTTTAATATGTTGTAGTGGTTACACGTTCGATGATTTATAAACTAACAACAGTTTATAAAGTTTATTCTCTGAGCTACAGGGAGCCAGTCTGGGGACATTAAAATTGTGGTGATGTGTTCTGACCTTCTGGTTTTAGTGAGAATGGTGAGAATGTTTACCTTAGTCTTAGTACAATCGCCTAGTACTTATTATTTTGTACCATTGCATTTTGTATTAATCAGCTTTCGTGCATTTTTAATTTAAACTCCTCTCCTTGTCTTCTTACTCAAAGATCAAACACTTTTCCATGTTTGGAAACTAAAACCAGGAAGAAGATCTCCACAATTCAATACAGTTTGGTTTTTCATTGCTAATTCACAACAAATGTTTCTTCAAGGCAACTTTACATAAACATCCTGTTTAGATACAGAACTACAGTAATTTGAACATGATGGTAAATCTTATAGGTTCATAATAAAGGAACAGCTAACATGAATTCCAGGCTTAAGCTGACACAGTAAAGGTAGTGAGAGAGACCTGAAGTGTGAAAGCTTTGCTCCATTTACCTCATATGAAACGTAAAGTAGAGTTACTCGGGACAGGCCCTACAGCAACAAATTCAAAGCGTCCCCACAACAAAACTTCTTTTACAGTTAGCGGTAAGTTCTTCAGTGGCCTCCCTAAAAGCTGTTAACAGTGTTTTTGACCACCACAGCATACACTCATTCCATTTTCCTTGGGGTGGAAGATCGTTAGCCCTAAATGTGAAAGTCGGTTCTCTTGAGATCATAATTCCTCCTTTAAAGCTGCTCTCCTGCCACCATGACTGTGAGCTTTGTTGCTTCCCAGACGGTTAGCTTTCATCAACTGCTGAGCCAAACATGAAAGCAGGCTGAAAAGCTCTGATATCTGTCCAAGATGAGGAAAAGGGGAAAGAAGAGCAAGTGGAGTCATGGATAAAAGAAAAAAGTTATAACCTGGGAAACCTCTATATTACAGGCAGGCCTTGTATCACACAGGAGCTTTGCTGGGGGCTGGGGAATTAGTTCAAAGGTCTCAGTCTTTGTGGTTTTTACTTTTTAAGCTATTTATCAGGAGAGCTTTATGATAGATTGTCTTCCCTTAATGACTCAAAACTTTTCTCAGGCTGTGCCCCTCCAAAGCGTCAGTACATCCTGTCAGAAAACAAACATGTTGGTCAGATTAACAGATTACTTTAAGCCTAAATCTTTCAGAAGTATGAATAGTTTGGAGCTTGACTGTGACTGAACATTATTGATCAATCAATCAATCAATCAATCAATCAATCAATCAATCAATCAATCAATCAAATTCATTTCATTTCAGCAACAAGGCAGTTCAGCAAATTGCTATACGTCATAAAAACACAAAAATAAATAGTTACAAAAAACACCATACAGTCACCAATTGAGAAGCCAGAAAGAAACATTACATTCTTATGAGTGCCATCACCAAAATGATCAACACACATCATGTTTGTTGGTCAATGTTCCAGTGACTATGTATTAAAGGAAACTCTAGTCAGCTGGGTTTTAGTCTAGATTTAAATGGACTCAGTGTTTCAGCTGTTTTGCAGTTTTCTAGAAGTTTGTTCCAGATTTGTGGTGCATAAAAGCTGAATGCTACTTCTCCATGTTTGGTTCTGGTTCTGGATGCAGAGCAGACCAGAACCAGAAGACCTGAGAGGTCTGGAAGGTTGATACAACAACAGTAGATCTTTAATGGGTTTTGGCGCTGAGCCATTCAGTGATTTATAAACTAGCAACAGTATTTTAAAGTCTATTCTCGGAATTTACAGGGAGCCAAATGATTTTTTAGACAAACCTGTGAAGACACTGTTGCAGTAATCAATGAAACTAAAGATAAACACATGGATGAGTTTCTTTAGATCTTGTTTAGACATTAGTTCTCTGTTCCTGGAAATGTTCTTCAAGACCGACTTTGTAACTGTCTTTATGTGTCTCTTAAGGTTCAGGTCAGAGTTCATCACTATACCCAGGTTTTGGCCTGATCTCTAGTTTCCAGCTGTAATAACTGAAGTTGTGTTGTTGACCCAAGATCACTCCTCTTTAGGCCCAAAGATAACTCAGTTTTGTTTCTGTTCAGCTGGAGAAAGTTATGACACATCCATACATGTATCTGTTCTATTCACCTGTTTAATGCTCGAATCAGGGCCACCTGTTGACATTGTAATGTAGAGTTGTGTATCATCTGTGTAGTCAAGGTGACTAATCTTATTTTCTGTTATAACCTGAGCTTATGTGACCATACAGGTAATGAATAATAGGGGTCCTAGAATTGAACCTACTAACAGTACTGCAAAAAAGAGCAATCAGAGTAAGAGACAATGCTAGTTTTCTTACACATATAAATCCTTCATTTCTTAAGTCTAATTTACTAAATTTGCAGGACATTGTGAAATACCAAACTGTACTATTTATGTATAAAATCTGTTATGATCTGTTACCTGAACATCTTCAAGAAATATTTTCTGAAAGGGAGTCTGGGTACTTAATGGAAACACCGAATTTCAAAATATGTAGCATCCAAACAACTATGAACAACGAAGACTTTGTATCACTGTAGCTGGGGTCAAACAATGAACAAATTGAATATGGAACTAAAACAATGTCCAAGTATGAAGCAGTTTAAAAATAAATACCAAGCTGCACAGAGAAGAAGGGAAATAATACAAATATGAGTTTTTTCCTTCCTTTCTTCTGTGCTACTATTACCACTATTGGTAGTTTATTATTGTTATCCTACTATCATCAATTTATATTTTTTTCTCTCTGTTTTTTTATTTTATTTATTGCAATTTAACACAGATTGAGAAGAATTTATAGGTGTGCATTGTCAAGGAGTTGGTAATTATACTGATGTTGTATGTCTGGTTGTTATTTACAAATGTCATTACTATTGTCATTATCATTTTTTGTCTTGTTATGAGCTAGTTTGTAATCATTTTGTCTATGTAGTATAATTTATTTGTTGGCTCTTTAGCGCAGTATATTGAACAGACACATGAATAACCTGTTCTAATTACAAATTTTTGATAATTATTGAGTCAGCAGGTAATATATCAGAATAAAAGAAACAGGGACTTTAAAATACAGAATAAACATTAAAAATGAAAATGAGACAGATTGTTTAAAAGGAGATTTTGAACAGAGTTGGGTAGAGAGAATGGTTTGCAGGCCTGACATGGGCGAGACAAAAGGCCTGGTTGTTCCGGTCTGTCCTGGCTGCACAGTTAATGCTCCAATGGAACCTGTTGGGTTTACTTAGCCAGGAAACTTTTTGGGCTTGACTTGACATTGTTTAATGACAAAGATCAAATTAGAATGTATTTAATTGCCTTTGAATCCGTCTAAATGATTGCACTGAATGACTTTGTTCTGTATAAAACCGGATGTTTTCTTGTAGCATTTTGAGATGGCATCCTCTGTGAATTGGTGCTCTATAAATAAACTGAACGAGATTAAAATGGACGTCATGCCAGTGTTGTGGTACTCGAAGTTGGTCTTGGTCTCGAGACCGGTCTCAAGACCATTTTGCAAATTGCTCTTTGATTGTTTTTGTTCAAAGTGGCAGCTGTAATGTCTGCCATGGTGTCAGACTACCTGGCTTCATGTACTGGGATAGAGAGTGAAAACAGTCACGATGTTTTCACTCTCTGTTAATAACTCAAAATTAACCAAGCAGATGAGCGCTTGGTTGCGCTCATCTGCTCAACCAAGCAGATGAGCGCTTTCTGCTTGGTTAATTTTTGCTTGTTACTCCTTGGTGAGTGTTCATAGTTGAGCATTATTTACCGTCAGGGCATTGCCTCAATTGCTATGTTTAATGGTGCAACAATGGTGGTTTCTTATATGAGCAAAATGGGCAAATGCCCAGGGCGTTATGTTTTTAGGAATGGCACGAGACTATCACACATTGTAGCACAGAAATTGAATATTTAATATTGGTAAAATGTATTAAGTATTTAATATCTAGGTGTTTTTATGGGAATATGGATCTTTCAGATTATTTTGAGAAGCAATTTCGATCAGATTTTACATTTTATTGTGTCATGTAGCACGGGCCGCTGGTCTTGGTCTTGACTCGGTCTCGACTTCCCTCGGTCTTGGTCTTGACTTGGTCTCGGACCCTAAAAGTCTTGGTCTTGTCTCAGTCTCGATACACTCTGGTCTTGGTCTTGTCTTGGTCTCGGGTTAGGTGGTCTTGAACACAAAACTGCGTCATGCTTCACCAATAGAGGTGTAAAACGATGACTCCAAAGAGCTGACTCAGTCTGTCACCTGAAGCTTGTGTCTGTTTATGCCTCTATGCTGACTTTCTGAGAGAAAAAGAACACAATCAATCAATAATCAACAATTATAACTGTAATAACTGAATTAATATTAATGGGATCTGTTTGTCAGGGAAAAACATCATAATGTTGATGAATTGCAGTTGCTTTTTTCATTTGAGAGCAAAGACTGAGTTTAACTTCAATAGTTGCAAGATTTATTTTAATTTACAGTACATGTGAGAACTCTCCAGGTACTAGAGCTTTCTCCCACAGGCCAAAGATACGTATGTAGGGTTAACAAGTCTCCTTTATTTGCAGGTGAGTACGTGTGTGTGGGCTTGGTTGTGCATCTCTGTCCTTTGATGAGCTTGAAGATATTCAGGGTGAACCCTGCCTCCTACCCAGTCAGCCCCCTGCAGCCCTACAGAGCATGGATGGATGGACGGAACAGTAGATTGATAGTAAAAACCAAGAAAAAATCCTCTGGCTGGTCTAGATTAGCCATTTCTGGTGGAATTCAGACATACTATCATCTTATTCTCTATTCTAAATGAGCAGCACTGGTGCCGCTCCCTCTCACTGAGTCAAAGCTAAACTAGGAGCCCACCTCTTGTTGGGACAGAATAGTATCATCAGTCATTTCAGTGTAAAGATGTTCCAGTTTTAAAGTCTACAGTTGGTCAGCATTGTGGCTTGGTGGTTACCAAGGTTATGTCACGGTACAAAGGTCCAGCATAAGTTAGAAACCTCGTCAGCAGTGGAGCTGTTTTACACCAATCAACTTTCTCACTTTGTTGTTACTCTTTTTCTATTCTACTGTGAAGTTTAACAAGTTGTATAATTGAGAAAAAAAATACAAGAAGAATAAGTATTACCATTATATGGGGAGATTTATTTTTAAGTTCCAGCCTAACAGCTTCAGTGCTTTTTCCTGACACAATGGATAAGATTAAAAACTAGCTTATGTTTTTCTTTACATTTTTCTAATGTTTAAGTTTTATACTGACAGTTAGTGAAGAAACCATAGAATACCACATTTTCACTATCATGTAGATATCCTAGTCTATCAGCTTCACTACAAGAACCTGACATAAACAATAAATCTCTTTACGACAAGGTTTAATTTATTCAAAAAGAAATTGTCATTATTTTGTGATTTGAAATATTACTACCCATATGTTTCATTGTAAAGATGAGACAATATTTTATGAACTCATATCTCCTGATTATCTTAATGTCTTTATCATGGTGTCTGTATAGAAGCTGCATGCTCTGTATGTCTGCAGACAGAAGAGCCTCCCACCTGGCTAAATATGCAGCCGCCCCCTTAACGTTCCAGGGACAAGTGTCATAGCTGAAAGTGTACAGTCATTGTCCCCATCATCATCCACCTCTGCTCCACACTGCATACTGAGCTGCTGTGGTCTGCCTGATCTCACACCACAGTGCACTGCACTGTTCCACTATGGAAATGCTGCAGTCTCTGTTTCAGCCCCTGTCCAGGCCTGTGCTTTACTAAAGGTGATCTACTTAGTAAGTGTTTGCACCTGTTTTCTTTAGTTGTTCTCAGTTTACAATCTCAATTTAACAGTGCGTTACAGAGCAACATGTCTATAGAGCATTACCATTTTACTACAAAATAATGTTCTGTTACAAACTGACATTTAAAAACTGTTGTATTTGAACTAGTAGCAAAGGGAAACCTGTTTCTGGCTGCTGAGGCAGAGTAAACTGTTCTTACTGTACAGATTCCTTTTATTTTTACCAGGTTTTACATAGATCCACTATCAAAGCTGCTTCATCACTTTATACAGATTCATTCAAAAGAATAGAATATTCCTGAAAAGCCAATGATTTCAGGAATGTCATAAGTAAGAGAAACATACTTATGACAGTTATTACACAGATTAATTACACACACTGATGTATGTTTGAAATCCTTTATTTCTGTTAATCGTGATGATTTCCCTCTTAAAGCTAATGAAGACATGACTAATAAAAAAGACTATTGCCAAAAATAGAAAAGTGGGTTTAATGAAAAGTATCTGCATTGAACTCTAGACCTGTCCAAGTGATCCCGCCTCTTGCCTGTTGACTGGAGATAGGCACTGCCTCACAACCATACTAAGAATAAGGGTGTTGGGTAATGGATGGATTAAAAGTATGTCTAATGTCTGATCTGAATATAATACGGAGATGACCAGAATCTATGTAGCTTAGAGTCCAGAGTGAAGTTTCCACACTCAGTAATGGTTTAGAGTGTCATGCTTTGCTGGTTCTGGTCCACTGGGTTTCCACGTCAATGCAGCATCGACCAGGAGAATCTAGAGCTCTTCATGCTTCCTCTGCTGACCAGCTGGATGGAGACGCTGATTTCATTTCCCAGCAGGACTTGTTACTGGCACACACTCCCAAAGGTACCAAAAGCTGCTTCAATGACCATGGTGGTACTGTTCTTGATTGCCAGTAAACTCCCCTGACCTTTAACCTTGTAGAAAATCTCTGGGTTGTTGTGAAGAGGAAGATGAGACACCTGACCCAACAACGCAGTTGAGTAGAATATTAATATGACTGCCGGCATTTTAATACAACCATCACACCTACACAGAACCACCGGCTGGTTGCCTCCATGCCACGGAGCATTGATGCAGTAATTTAAATTAAAATGGAGTCCTGACCAAGCATTGAGTGGACAGAAATGAGTATGTTATTTCAGAATTTGACCTTTCTGTTTTAAATTTCTGTTTTTATTAATCTTATCTAGCATTGTCATTTTCTGTTCGCTGAATTTTAAACTTTTATTATCTATTGGACTTGTTTGAAATATTTCACTCTAACTGTAAGCAATCCAAACAAGATATAAGTTTTACATTCTGAAGTAAGGGCCAAAAATTGTGGAACTTTTGGAAGATATTAAATGTTTAAATACCTGTAAATAAAAGTATTATTCAAAAATACAGTGTAGTATCTCTCTATTTTCTGTGTGTGTCCATGTGTGTGTGCGTGCGTGTGTGTGTGTGTGTGTGCGTTTGTTTGTAATACCTTGGACGATTTTCCTGACATATACTACGTTGTGGGGACCAAATGCTCCTTGTGGGGGACCGGAGCCTGGTCCCCACAAGGGGAAACCCTGCTTTTGGGTCAGGGGTCAGAGTTAGGGCTAAGGTATGAACTGAGTTTTGGTTAGGGATAGGGTTATGTGATGGTTAGGGTTAGGAAAAGGGTAAAGGTAAGGTTTAGGCTGTAGAAATGAATGGAAGTCAATGGAAAGTCCCCACAAAGATAGCAACACAAACGTGTGTGTGTGTGTGTGTGTGTGTGTGTGTGTGTGTGTGTGTGTGTGTGTGTGTGTGTGTGTGTGTGTGCGTGTGCGCGTGCACATGTGCGTGTGTGTGTGTGTCCAAACATTGTATGTAGAAATGGCAGCAGAGTGACAGAAGGCTTGAGATCAAAACCCTCATCTACGCAGCAGATTGGTTGACAGAGCATACAGGACGCTGATAAGCTGGTGTGAGAGGGAAAAGTTCATTTAGATATTCCTCCAGTTAGTGAATACAAATAATGAGACACCCACAAGTCTGCAGACTTACACTGAATGAAGTCTATGATGTGCATAAGGAGCAATAAAATTAAGGTTCACACTCACACACCTGCTATTGTGTGATGAGTAAGCCATCAGTTACAGATTATAATTATTGTGCCCATCACCAAATCTTAGAGACAGGCACTTACAAGAACATCTCTGATAGCATATTAAAACACACAGACACACATGTCACACCTCCCTCCATCATCTGGCTCCCATAACCTAAAAGTCTGGAAAACGTTTCCACACAACCCAGTGTCTGCTTTGTGCTAGTGGTCTGGTTTGAACATTGGAAAGTGCCCCAAATGTTATTACAGCATCAAAAAATAATTCCTTTGTTTTTTCTTTTATTGAAATGTTAGAACTATGACCATTAGTGGTATTCAGGAGCATGGGAAACTGTTCAGTATCCTAAAAGCACATAACCGAATGATGTAGTATAAAATAAAACATGTCAGCTTAAATTATGTTAGAACAAAAAACATTAAGAAAGCGAAGCAATAAAATACACCTACTGTAATTATCAGTTTTTCAAAAAAGTAAAGAGTAGCAGAACCAAAGGGATGACTAATATCTCCAGGAATCACACTGGTGTTTTGTCCAACAAATAGGACTGAGTCAATCACATTGTTTTCTTTTTTAAATTATTTTATGTTTTAGAATAAGACCCCCTGATCCCTATAAATCAAAGTAGGGTATTACTATTTTCTTTTCTCATGCTAAGTTGAGTGAAAGAAAAAATGTATGGTAGGAAAAGGGGCACCAGCAGCGGGCATAACTGCAGAGGACTGTCAAGATAAATCCATTCAAGAATGTAAGGAGTTTAGTGAGGAAAGAACTGAAGCTGGAGTCGGAGCATCAGGAGCTCCCTGCCCAATTCTCATCTCATTTCAGTGCTCTGCCTGGGATTTCTCCCACTGAGATGGATTTCTCCAGCTGAAATTCACCCAGGCCAATCAGCTGACAGAAGGAGGAGTTGTGAACAATGAGATTAATTTTCTGCACTGTTTTAGAACTGTAGCCAGCCATGGTTGTAGTTTTAGTAAAGGCAGAGGAGGAAGTGAACAAAGACGTTCAGTCAGTGTTGGTCACACTTCCAAATATTGAATTAACACTAACAGCCATGTTGTTCAGCTCGGCACTTCTCTCTTTGTAGTGAATGATGGTAAGCTTCATAGCATCGAACTGCATACAAACATACAAACGCTAATGACTGGATAAAGTTTAAAAATTCTACACAAAGTATGACTCCAGGACGTAATCATAAATCATAAAGTGCTGTAAGGTCTGATTCCTCAGTAAATGTCCATCCTTTATTCATTTACATAGCATCAAAACGAATATGTGCTGGAGGATATTAAGGTGCTGGATTAAAATATTCCCAGTAGGGTCTAAATCTGATCCATTATAGTGGAACTTAACTCTGTCAATGAATGCATAGAGCGATCAGCAGAAAGCATCATATGATTACTCTGTAAACAGTGGGTCATTGATAACAGCTTCAGCACAGTGAGGCTGCTCAGCATTAAGATAAGATCCTGATTGTATGAGGAGCTCCAGCGACAATGGCTGAGCCGCCACAATAGCTTCTAAGTTTTTTTCTGAACACAGAAGGCATTTGAAAAGACCTGGCATTAAAACGCTTCATCTGAATGTTTCGCATTTTCAGGAATGTTCCTCGTCCGCCTCCAGAAACTCAGACGAGGAAACAGTTTAGCTGTGGGGACGTCCTCAGATAATGCAGCCTGTTTCTCTTTTGTCCGCCCACAGACACAAAAATGTTTGCACACTGTGGCAAAGAAGTGAGAGCACAATGAAAGTCATGCCAAATGACAGTGGAGGAGAGGAAAACGATGGGTTCTTGTGGGGGAAAAGAGGATGGCAAAAACAGCAAAGAGAGAAGAAACACAGTGGGTAAAGAAGGAGAAGCAGGTCAATCAGAAGGACGACTCCAGAAATGGTAGACTGAAAGAAATTAAATAAAGATAAAGAAGGGAATAAGAATAAGTTGAGGAATGGTGAAAGCAATGTGAGAAGAAAATAAGTTTGATTATGTTAGACAAGGTAAAGAGATGAGAGGTCTGGAGCACTTCTTCATGTTCTTGGAATATGAGGAAGACAGAATAATAAAGGAATGAGTGAAACCCAACAACTGGGAGAGAAGGGGGAAGAAACAAGAGAAGAAGTTTTCAGTGGTGAGGCCTTTGGGGTTTGATGGCACAAAGCTGTGTACGCCCACGTCACGCTGGCCAGTCCATCAGCACTCTGATTTCAGCATCAGCTCCGGAGTGAAGCCGAGAAAAGCAGAAACCACTTGGCTCCCCTCAAGCCCAACACTTCTGCTGCTGCTTGGATCACGTCCAGAATTCCTCTGTGTTTCTCTGCCACACAGTAAAACTCACTTGGAGATTAAACCCCAAATCTGTGTAAACTTCATTTTCTTTTACACATCTGTTTCATCTTTTATGAGCAGCTCCAGTGAGTGATGAAATTAGGCAACTGAGGAAAACTTCATGTGGCAAAACAAATTTGGCCTCCATTTTAATAGAGAGCTCAGGGAATAAGAGCACTGTTAAAAAAGAACTGTTAAAAATGTAATATTTAACATGACTCCTGTATTTAGTTCTGTTTTTGTAGCTGAAACCAGATAAACACACAATATTTTTCCTCGCTGATATTAAACTAAACTTTTCCTGATTTAGATCAGTTAGGATGGCTCAAATTATTTCTATTTGCTAAATGCCAGACTAACGAGAGAGTGAATTTTACTAAATGTATTACTTTGTGTGTAATCATTGAAAAAGCCAAAAAAATAAAAATAAAATCAGCCCATGTATAAAGAAGAAGTGGACCTCCACAAGTCTGGTTCGTCCTTCAGTCCAGTTTCCAGATACCAGAAGGTTCTGCATTCATCTTGTTGGGATTACAGGCTGTTGACTTTATTTTGTACTTTATTTAATTCTAGTTTTGTTATTATCCAACCTTTCAGCAACCTTTTAGATTATTACACTTTAATAAATGTATCCACTAGTGAGAACTGACTGATTCAAACTAATGGGGTTGTCAGCAGGTAGCTTGTATTTAAACAGACGTTAGACTGTGTCATCCAGCAGGTTTATTACTTCACTGCTGCAGATACAGCAGCTTCACTGACCATCTTCAGTTGATCTCAAACATCAGGGTTTCACCCATTAGCAGCTAGCGTCTTGCATCCCTCATCCTTCAGCTTTTTCTGTCTTCCTCAATAATAATAGAAATATTATCAATGTATTGTTCATTAGTCACTAACTTCTCAGTGTGATCTTTGTGTGCTTTTTTGGTAGTTATAATTTGGTGATGGAGAAATTAACAAATTTTTAGCTGTTGCCCATTTACCATCAAAATGATTTTTATTTTTATTTTATTTTTTTATCTTTGACTGTAAGTCTTCAAACCTTACTGGTTAAATATTCTACGGAGCTCACAAAAACATGTAATTAATATTAATAATTAATAATTTAATTATAACATTTTGTTGTCATAATAATGTTCTATTGGTGAAATAAATAATAATCAACTAAACTAATATAAGATGTAAACATTTTCTGAAGTTATAGAACATTAACATTAATACGTACTGTCGACCATGTTTAGCTAAACTGAAATTTGGATCATGAGCTGCACCGCAGCACTTTTAATGAATCATGTATTTAATATTGTTTAATTCAATACAATTCAAATTAAAAGTAGATCACAAGAGGAAATTAACGTTTGTTGTAATTTAATATTACAACAAACGTTCAAGGTTCTTCAAAGAGCTACTGTAGATAAGAGCTACTGTAGATAGTGATAGCAGGAAGATTGTCCTGTAGAGGTCTGTATTACTGTGAATTTAAAGAAGCCTCTGACTGAACACACTACGGTTTTTTTCTATGCCAGTTGGTGAAAGTTATCCATAATTTTCTTGATTATGTATAAAACCCTTCTGTGCATCATCATCCCCAGAACAGAGCTGGAGATCTTTATCAGGTTGCTGAGCCTTTTTATGTTTCTAAAAATGTATCAAGTGGACTGAAATGTGACTGGGACACTTTACAAATTCCTTGAAGGCATATTATAATGCTTACAGAGCACTTCAAAATCAATATTTCAAACCCAAATAAGTAGTTATGACAAATAAAAGAAATTGAGCTCGTGTCCTTGCTGTAGTTTCCTAGAAATTTTGATATATTTTGGCGCCAACCACACATAACAGGAAACTGAAAGTGAGAGCTGCCTACGTTCTCTATTCACTTATTAGCAAATTACATCACAATTTTTGGGAAATCAGAAATGTAAAGAATGTCAGTATGTTTTCCCTGAAACCACAAAGAAGTAATGAGCCACAAAAGGTTACCAAGATACCATATGGAGTCATACCCAAATATAAGATGTTGCTTTGTCTGTGTTTGTGTGTTTAAGACAAGAAATGTTAAAAGTATAATAAAATAATTACCCATCTATCCATCCATTTTCTGTACACCCTTGTCCCTAGTGGGGTGGGGAGGGTTGCTGGTGCTTATCTCCAGCGGACGTTTTGGGTGAGAGGCGGGGTACACCCTGGACGGGTCGCCAGTCTGTCACAGGGCAACACAGAGACAGACAGGACACACAATCATGCATACACACACTCACACCTACGGAGAATTTAGAGAGACCAATTTACCTGACAGTCATGTTTTTGGACTGTGGGAGGAAGCTGGTACCATTAATGGTACAATTACTACAAGTTATTCACAAAAATAGACTTTTGTGATCAGTAAAATCAATAAAGCTTTTCCAACAAAACCTAAACTAATATGACTTTTGTGTTTTCCCTAAAAGACATACCCAGTAAAAATACATTCTTGAATTATAGTAATACTGCTTTCTATTGTCATACTTTGTCAACAGCCTGCTTCTTAAATTCCTTTGATGGTCAGCGTCAATAGAGAAAAAAATAGCCTCCTACACCAAATTACACAGAAAAACAGAGGCCTCCCACAGACCAAGAAGAAGAAAGAGAATCTGCTGGCCAAACAAGCAACTGTGTCCCACTTGGTCAGCTTCACCAGATTGTGTTGGGGGTGTCCTGGCAGCACGGAGTAACAAGGGGAATCTGAAGCTGTGGGTGGACAGTGATGGGCCTTTAGAGCACATGAAGATAGAGAGACAATGAAGCTGGAGTGCTTATTTCAAGTCACTGTACTGTCAGCACTTTCGTCATTTATCCCAGTTAGTAAATACACACACAGACCTCTCTCTCTCTCACACACACACACACACACGTTTGTTTTGCTATCTTTGTGGGGACTTTCCATTGACTTCCATTCATTGCTACTCATTTCTACAGCCTAAACCTTACCTTTATCCTTTTCCTAACCCTAACCATCACATACCTAACCCTAACCCTAACCAAAACTCAATTCATACCTTAGCCCTAACTCTGACCCCTGACCCAAAAACAGGGTTTCCTTGTGGGGACCAGGCTCAGGTCCCCACGAGGAGCGACTGGTCCCCACAACGTAGCATATGTCAGGAAAATCGTCCCCACAAGGTATTACAAACAAACGCACACACACACACACACACACACACATAGGTTTGTGTTACTAACTTGGCATCCTATAACTGACTATGGAAATGGAATCTGTTGCCTTAAAACTTCTATGATGTAAAGGAAATTAATGGAGCAGGGTTTCCATCATATTGGAAAATGTCACAAATAAATAATAAAAACAAACACATAATGCTTTGTGAGTTTTGGGGCAAGTGCAGTCCAGTGGAAACAATCCTTCCATTTGTCCTCATATATTAGAACAATGTGATTAGCTAACTGTTGAAAAAACATGTTTAATTTACCAAGTCTTGAAAGATATTTAAAAATCTTATTGAATACAGCTATGAAATCATCCAGTTTGTTATAAATTGAGACACCTCTGTTAAAAAACAAAAAGAGCTTGCTTATTTGTTCATGTAGAGTGAGTCAACACACCCTGATATTCATCATAATATTCATGTTTAAAGACTCATGCATGACAGCAAAGGAAGAAGGAAAGGAGAAGAAGGAAAATGAGGATCATAACATATTCATATCTTCCTGAACAACAAAATCACTTTTCAAGTCCATTTGGTAAAGACCACATTTTATTGAAAAATTTAATGACTATCACAAGGTTTTAACATTCTTTATTTTCTGTTAAATGTATTATAATTCTCCTTATATATTTGTTTTGGCTGCAATGTACTGAAGGTTACTATATATGTTGTTATAAATATATAACAACAACATATATTGCCTATTCTGATTCCAAGGGTAGCCAGAATTTATCGGATCAGTTTTGAGATCAGTCTCTTTTTTGTGACAGCTTTGTAATTTTGAAATGAATCCTCTGGCCTCCATTTATCATCCGGCTCATGTCTGCAGGCTCACCTGGGAGCAGCCAAAGATCAGCGGGTCAGAGTTAATTGGTTTGCATTCATTAAAGCGATCCCATGTCTCAGTCATTAGACCGAGCTGGGCTCCACCATTGACATTTGACTTCTGCACCATTATCAGAAAACATTAATGCTAATGTCTTGTTACAGCAATAAAAACTTGAAAGAGAAAAAAGCTTCTCTCCAGACGGCATCATTAGACTCTGATGAAAAATGCTTAGAGTAAATATGTAGAAAATCTGTTGACATTCACAATGTACCATTAGAAAATAAGGTGTTAATTTTAATATAAACCTCATGAAACTTGTAAATGCCAAAGTATTTTATGTATAGAAGAGTGGAATATAATATGTTTTGGTAGCATATGCTGTGGAGTGAGTGTCTGTGTCATTCCAGGGATAACCAAACCAGTAGGTAGTGAGTTATTCTGAAAATAAAAGTGGTGAAATATGACTTCACTTGATGATGGAGAGTTGCCTACATTTCATATTGTATTCTACAGTATGAGACGGATGGAAAGAACTGAGCAAGGTGAGCAGACACAGCAAAGAAACTATACAGTTCACACAGTACAGCTCATAGACATAAATGTCCTTATTGTTGCATGGCAGATTGCCCCTGCTTCCTAGACAAATTTCTTCTATGGGAGGCTAATAAATGATCTTATCTTATTTTGTTGCTGAAAGTGGCAGTCTGAGTGGCAGTCTGAGTGTTTAACTGATTATCAACCATCAATCAGCAGTGACAGTTGGCTGGTCCTAAGCATACAGGTGTGTGTTTGCCATTATACAAGAATTGTTCCCAATCAATGTGGAGGGGTTGCATGGTAATAAAAAAAAAACCCTGCCTACTGTGGCTTTTTTGTTACAGTCAGTTTCACAGAACTGGAATAATTTACATGAAGTTTGAACAAAGTTTAATCTTGATGACAAAACAAAAGCAATGCTGGACAAGTGTCAGAAGATCCGGTGACAGTAATGAAAAATGACAATGATGGAACAAAGAAATAAATAGAAAAACACATCCCTAAATTGTTGCTGTTAATGAGACCAAAAATGGTGGTAACCAGTCAAATAATCTTGGACTGGATTATGAATGACAAAAATAACATTTTGTATAAGACGTTTTGAATGCTAAGCATAAAATAAATGTATGCTCTATATCACATACTAAAATGATTATATGGACTGTATATACTTCACTATCATCAGTTTGATATTTCCATGTGAATTTGTTTGTTTCCTTAAGGGGACAGAAGACAGGGGAAAAAAGAAAGTAAGAATGAAAACAGCAAACACATTAGGCAAATAACATCATTAAAGCCAGTTCATCTTCACCTGTTGACTCTGTACTTGTGGGGCACTCCATTCATCTTCCAACCCATTCCAGAAGCTGGTCCAGTGTCAGATAGGCTAACAAATTGCTTCAACTAATCGTTATTTAATTTACTACCAGTAGTCACAAAGTGACATGAGGTCCATACAGAGTCCAGCAAACCAACTTCTTTATGTATGTTGAAGCAGGTTTATTCAAAACGTGGTACAAGTTCAGTCATTAGGCTCAGACAGTATTAATCATGCTGTGGGTTCTCTAAGCTCCTGTCTAATGAAATCATTTACTGCTGCAGAAGCAATGACTGATGTTAAATACCAGCTTTATATCTTCACTTTTTCCTCTTTCCTGTGGTTATAAAGACCTCCAACAGACCTATTCACATCATATGGGTCAATCTGTTTTAGTTCAGCCTCATGTGTGTGTGTGAGTGTTGAGTTCGAGTCATGTGACTATCTTTGACCTTTTTGAGAGTAAGAACTAGAACTAGAAAATAAAATACATCTTACATATGTATGCATATGTAGAAGAATAAGTTTTGTTTAGTTTCTGTTGAGAACTGGAAGAAAACATGACCTGCTTTCTGCAGCTACAAAAATAAAAGTCAGATAAAGGTTTGTAATTTAACTGGTTGAAGTGTAGCAGGATGGACTTATCCAGGGTACCATTCCTGCAAGGACTATAACTCTATGCATATTTATAGTTCAAGCCTACATAATTAGGCATAGTAATTAATCGTGTTTAATCTGATTACATTCTTTTAATCAATTGGCAGAACTAGCTTAAAGTAATCTTTTAATTTAATCAGCACATATCTTCTGACTGAAAGCAATAGTCATGTTTCAGAGCGGGACACCCAGAGAAGCAGCTGAAACCCAAACAATTCCAGAGATTCAGCTTCCAAGGACAAAGTGACCAGCCTGAGCCACAACACTCTGATGACACACGGGAATTCCACTGAAAAACAGATTCACTGCACTTCAACAGGACACTACGAGGAAACCTCACCTTCAAACATCAAGTCATGAGATCAACACATGATTGATTGACAAAAGTCTCATAAAAACCTGCTCTGCCAGCTCACTGACCTTCATTGACAACCACAGGATCTCCATGGAGTGTCATCATCTCTTTAGACGAGGTGGACACTATTTTAATGAACATGGGACAAAGCTACTTACTGCAAACTGCAAAATTTGGTTAGAAAAACCTTTTTACAGTTTAGTGAATCATGAAATACTGTAGCAACCCCTCCTTCTATTTATGTTTTCTATTCTCATTTCGTCTCCAGTGTTATTGACTTCAATTGGAACCAGAGTGCTGGTTCTGTTGGACATCAGCACTGCACTGGTCACTGTTAACTATGACATATTATTGAAACGACTGAAGAGTTGGTTAGGACTCTCTGGACCAGTACTCTATGGGTCCAAATCTCACATAAAGAACAGGGATTTCTTGGTTTCAATAGGTAACTTCTCATTGAAGCAGACAGAAGTCACATGGAGCACCCCAGGGTTCAGTCCTAGGATCCCTCTTATTCAATGTCTATATGTTGTTTCTGTTTTCTCAGTTGCTGACTGTATGGTGGACTTTATGGCTTTTTATTTTTGTATTTTTATGATATAAAGCACTTTGAACTACCAGCTTCTTGCAGAAATGTGCCATACAAATAAACTTGATTGATTGATTTATTGAAAGCAGATTAGGGAATATTTCTCACAAAAAGTGTATGTGTTATGAATAGAAATCAATAAAAATAATGATGGTTTTAGATTTAAGTCAGGATGAGAAAAGTTTATCAGATGAACAACAACTTAGAACAATTAAAGGCAAACACTGTGTGAGTGTGTGGGCCTTCTGCACAATATAAGTTCTTAAATGTGTGCATATTTAGTAAATTATCTTAAATCTCACCTGATTTAGCATTATTAGACATTATCAAACATGTGTATCTCCACCATTACTTTGATTACCTCATTGATATCACTGTAGAATCTGCTCATCTCCATTAACTTTATCTTTCGCAATTTCATGCTGGGTTAAAATGTGAGATCAGTTATGGTCTTTAATTTGAAATACGACATCCTATTCATCCATGCGCGTGTGTGTGTGGGAGGGTGTCAGGAAGATAAATGACCTCAATGTCGCGTGGGCAGCCAAGAGTCCTGTCATTAGCAAACACCACAGAGAAGGAGGAAGTCAAATGCAAGTGTGTTTAAGTTTTTATAGCATGTCTCTGTCATTTATTCCCACTAAACCGACATAGTGACTATTTACAGAGTGAGAGAGAGACAAAGAGAATGAAATTCAAAGAGCAGAATTTCATTCTACCAGAAGAATGAAATTTTTCTGGTAGAATGGCAC
Organism: Poecilia mexicana; assembly: GCF_051168715.1. Classification (NCBI taxonomy): domain Eukaryota; kingdom Metazoa; phylum Chordata; class Actinopteri; order Cyprinodontiformes; family Poeciliidae; genus Poecilia; species Poecilia mexicana. The sequence continues at coordinate 3,034,620 of NW_028263388.1, forward strand.
AATGTTCACTGTATAGGTGTTGTAATGAAGCAGCATCCTCCAGAATACAGCAAGACAATGTTAGGCTCAGTTTACCGACTTCATGAAACATAGATTTATTCATTTAGATTATTAAATTATTATGAGTTCTTTAAAGACACAATTATTTTTCTTTCAGTCATTTATTGATTCCTTCATTCATAATGTGACAGATGCACAGATTTTGACTTTCTCTGCCATTGATTTAATTTTTAGTCATTTCATGAATAGTGTGTCTTTAGTTTCAATGCAGTTATCAATAATTTTACATTTTATCTTGGCTCCTCGTTGTTGTTTTGCATCGAGTTTTAAACCCAGTTATGATCCACCACCACATACAAATTGTCTTTTTCTTCTATTCTGCAAATTTTGATAATTGTATGATTTTATTCCATTTACCAAAAAATACTATTCAAATGGAATATTTATTATATCCAGCTCCAAATCTTATTAACTTATATTGTGAAAAAATGACCCTCCCTCGTCAATGTAATATTGCCATTCTGTGTTGGTTTTGTGTTTGGTAATAAGTGTATTTTCAAGAGTTCTCTAGTACGGTGGCCCTGAGGTGCAAAACACTACAACATTAACGAAGCACAATTACAAATTACAAAATCACTACAACATTAACAAAAACACAACGACATTAACCAAAACACAACGACATTAACAAAAACACAACAACATTAACAAAAACACAACGACATTAAGAAAAACACGACATTAACGAAAACACAACAACATTATATACATTATATACTGTATATATAGTCAGCTATATATATATACATACTGCAGCAGAACCCTCAAGCTCCCAGGGCTCAGAGGATGAAAGAGACCACCTGCGGAGGGTGAGAAGGGAATTTTATATATATATATATATATATATATATATAACATTACACAAACATAATTATCACAGTTAACAATTTAAGTCATTGATAGAGAAAATTTATTTACAAACGGTATATTTTTATTTTAACAGTATGTACTCAGGGTTTACAACTTAAGAAGACATCCATGTAGGATCCTTGGCGGGTGCCAGTCTGCAGTGAACTGCAGTGAACTGGTGCCAGTCTGCAGTGAACTGGTGGGTGACAGAGCCAATGGTAAACTGTAGTGAGCAGTTTGAATTCGTTTCCACAGGCACCACAGCAGAATCAAGTGTAACCTGTTAAAAGGGATATAAAGGTGTTATTCCTATATTATCAATTTTCTACTGCCAAGTCTACAACCGCAGGAAAACAAAGTAAAAGAAATTTATCCTTCTAATCATAACCTTTGATAAATATTCATTGGAGAAATGTGAAGTTAATGAGCTAATATATATTGTTATGGCCACTCTTGCATCATAATAAAGTCCAAAAAAAATGCAAGAGTAGTCTTTTAGGAGGTTTTCAACTCACTCAAAGAAAAAATGAAAAGCACTCGCAGAGACTTCTCCTGTTTGAAAGGGGTTTCTTTTACTTATAAAAGTAACAAAAAATAATGTCTGAGTTGACTTCAAATATAAACGTTAATTTGTGGTACAAAAACCTTTTCACTCCTCACTCCTCCACCAAACAATCAGATCAACCCCAGCAGCTGCTTCTGCCTGTTAATCACTGCAGGAGGCTGACTGACAAGGAAGATGGTCTAAGCAAAAATAAATACATAAATAAATATACAATAGATCTATCATTCACATAACCTAGATCTGCGAAAATTAATTTAGCAAAAAATAAATTAATCTAATGGTTAATAGGCTCCAACATATGTGAGTAGAGCTCATCACATTCCTCCAATGAAACTTTAATATCTATCTATCTTCCTACTCGTGTCTCTATCTTAGCAAGAGTTTGACTTCTCAGTTTAGCATAACTGTCAGGTTTTGGACTTGAGACTACAGGTAATGTCGCTACTGAGAGGGTGGTGAAACTAGCGTATGACATGAGGAGGGTGACGATAATGCATTTTACGTGACAGGCGGCGACCCCAGTCTATACTATAAAAATCTGATTAAGATTAGAGCCTAAATACGTTCTATTTCCAAAACAGAAAGGCTACGTAATGTTAGCCAGCTAACAAATTACTATTGCTAAGTAATTCCCAGTAAGTCAATATTTAAAATGCTTTTCTAAACAACTGTTGGAAGATGTCAGTGATTTTAGTGAAACTTAACAACACAGCACTGACAGGCAGGCGTGTATATGTTTCCTAACTGTGGCTAAAGCAGCTGCTAGCTGGTTTATTCTCCGATCGGAGGCTGTTTATTATATATACAGTTAGAGAATGGTGGATTGACAATGAGTAATAACGGCTAACACGTAAATGCTGTTGTAATTAACCTTACCTTTTAGTATATCTTTAAGCTAATGAGTATCCGTGAATTTTTCAGTCAGGTTTCCCGAGGCAAAATCACACCAGAAGTAAAGATACATCTCTTCGAGTTACGGCGCCCATTGTCTGACATCATTGTGAAAAGGGTCTCCAGAAAAACTTCCGGTTCAGAAGTAAAACGAGCTGTAGTCCAATCAGCGATTTCTTACGTCTCCGCTGGGACCTACCTTTTCCGTTTTCTAACGAGCTGTAGTCCAATCAGCGATTCCTTAGGTCTCCGCTGGGACCTACCTTTTCCGTTTTCTAACGAGCTGTAGTCCAATCAGCGATTCCTTAGGTCTCCACTGGGACCTACCTTTTCCGTTTTCTTAATGTCGTTGTGTTTTTGTTAATGTCGTTGTGTTTTCGTTAATGTTGTTGTGTTTTTCTTAATGTCGTTGTGTTTTTGTTAATGTCGTTGTGTTTTCGTTAATGTTGTTGTGTTTTCGTTAATGTCGTTGTGTTTTTGTTAATGTCGTTGTGTTTTCGTTAATGTTGTGTTTTCGTTAATGTCGTTGTGTTTTTGTTAATGTCGTTGTGTTTTTGTTAATGTCGTTGTGTTTTGGTTAATGTCGTTGTGTTTTTGTTAATGTTGTAGTGATTTTGTAATTTGTAATTGTGCTTCGTTAATGTTGTAGTGTTTTGCACCTCAGGGCCACCGTACTAGAGAACTCTTGAAAATACACTTATTACCAAACACAAAACCAACACAGAATGGCAATATTACATTGACGAGGGAGGGTCATTTTTTCACAATATAAGTTAATAAGATTTGGAGCTGGATATAATAAATATTCCATTTGAATTTGGGCCACTGTAGTTAAGGCTTTATTCAGTTCTATAAAACAGATTGTGTCACGGCTCTTGGGTGTTTGGGGTTTTGGCTTGTGAATATTTTATTATGGGTCATTCATGTTTCATAGTTTCTGCCATATTAGGTCCATTTTCCCAGTTTAGTCTGGTGTTCCTTTTCTGAGTAGGCTCTAGGTTATTCCTTTGTGTGTTTATTTGGATTTTTCCATTTTTGTTTTATTTCAGTTAGCCTTTTTGCTTGTCAGGTCTAGCCGTACTGGTTTGTTTCTTAATGTCTAGTTATATAATTTATATTTAAGTTTTTATTGAAAATAATTATAAAATTTATTATTTTTCTTTTCACATTACTCCTGTCATCTTCTGGTGTTAGTCTCTTGGTTTTTGATTTTAGTCTTCAATCTCAGTTGTTTCATCAGTGATATTTAGGCTTTCTGTTCATTTCACTGTCATTGTCTAGAAGGTATTGCTATATTTCCTCATATTTAATTTCATAGTGTTACACCACTTATGTACTTGTGTTTATTTTCTTAGTTTTCTTCAGGTCCACGCAGAGACCACTAAAGGGGCAAGTGCTCAAAAAAAGGGCACATCTAACTGCATTCTAGGACAGAATATTAACAAAGCCACACATCTTTCAGAGTTTAATAAACAATGATAAATTACAAAATTGTGAGATATACAATCAAAGTTAAGGAAAATCTCTATATTGACATGCAACTATGCGTATGCAATATTTTATTAGTAATTTCTTTCTGCAGGTCTATTTTGTTATAGGAAAGTATTTCAATATTCAAACCCACAATTTAGCAAGATATGTGAATCAGAGCAAGACCACCAGACATATTTTCTCTTTACAGAATCACACTATTAAAAATATAAACAAGGGCACGATGCAACCTTTTAGTGTACTGTAATCTATATAAAAAAGAGCTGCCTGTTTGCTACACTTGCAGTGGAGATGAAGATGGTCCATTCAGGAAAGCAGAGCTACATCAAACTTTAACGTGGAATTGCAGAAAAAAAAAAGAAGCAAAAATTGAATTGTTATTGCATGTCACTATGAGAAAAGCCTACTGAGTTTTGCTTAAAAAAAACTTTTTTTAATTAAAATCACACATTTGTGTCTCATGAAGTGAAAAAATTATTTGCAAAACAAACTTATTTGTGCATGTCATAAATCTTTTCTTGCTATTCTAAGTTTTTGTTTGTGACTCAAAATTTTGCAAGTGATTCTCACATGACGTCCGTGGGCAGGGCCTAAAATCGCAACAAAAGATTTTGGATGTGTTCAAATAAAAGTTTATGTTTGACAAATAACCTTTTAAGTTCATGATACAAAAATTAGTTATTTAATAAAAAAAAAAGTTTTTTAAACAAAACATTTTGTTTTTTTAAAAGAAATCATTACAATTCCAAACATTTTGATTACAATTTTATATTACTTAACTGAGGTTAATTTATTTATTTTTTCAATGAATAATTGGGGTCGGGGGGGGGAATGAACTGCATACTCTGCAAACCAGACCCTAAACTTAAAGTCTGGATTGAGTTTTTTCCCCTTCATTAATGACACGCTTTTATTATATACATTATATCTATCTTGGTAATTCAGGGTCAGTTATTTTCAATTCTAAATGAATATCTTTGTTGGACTTTTATTTAAGTGCTATTCTCCTTCAAGATGCATTTACCTAACACTAGAATAAATGCAATGTACATTATGCAGCAAAGGAAATTAGAAGATCGGACGTATATCCATTATGGAGATGATCGGTTTTGGACTGGCGATGTGCCCCTATTACCAGTGTTGTGGTCAAGACCACCTAACCCGAGACCAAGACAAGACCAAGACCATAGTGTATCGAGACCGAGACAAGACCAAGACTTTTAGGGTCCGAGACCAAGTCAAGACCAAGACCGAGGAAACTTGAGACCGAGTCAAGACCAAGACCAGCACCCCGCGCTATATGACATGATAAAATGTGAAATATGATCGAAATTGCTTCTCAAACTGATCTGAAAGATCCGTATTCCCATACAAAGACCTAGATATTAAATACTTGATAAATCTTACCAATATTAAAAGCAGAACAAACTTTTTTTTCTGCTTTGCTTCCATCTCTGTGCTACAATCTGCGGTGGTCTGGTTCCATCCCTAAAAAGATAACGCCCTGGGCATTTGCCTATATTGCTCATGTCTGAAACCACCACTCTCTGTACCATTTAACATAGCAATTGAGGCAATGCCCAGATGGCAAATAACGCTCAATTATGAACACTGACCAAGGAGCAACAAGCAAGAAGTAACCATGCACAAGGTGCTCATCGCGACTGTTCTCACCCTCTCTCTCACTACATGAAGCCAGGTAGTCTGACACCATGGCACACATTACAGCTGCCACTTTGAACGAAAACAATCAAAGAGCAATGTGCATGCTCTGCGTGCTCTTTCATTCTTGTGTTTTATTTATTTGTTAATTTAAAAAATATCAATGTACATAATTAAATAAAATAATGATAGGTACTGCAGTGTATGCAGAGCATTACAAGAACAAAGAAGAGTGTTCTGTCAGGTCAGCATACGCTGTCAGATCGTCACACGCTTAGAACGAACTCATGGCTATATCTGTCAGACACGTCATTACTGTTGTGGATAGGAGTAATGTGAGATCACGTGGTGTTATTAGTGATTGTAGATCACCTGTTGCTCACCTGGTGACTTCAGTGAGTGGGTGATGGGGGAGGTCTACTTTTTGCTGACCGCTATGTTTTGTCTTTGATCACTGTTTAATTCTACGGATCCGTTTTATGCTGCTTTTGAACACTGTTTGCCTTTGGATATTGACAATAAAATCATTGCAACTGCAGCTTGGATTTACGTTTTGATCAGCTTGCGCGTTGTTAAGGAAGAATATTCTAAATTAGTTAACTTTGGAAAAAAGTTTGGCTCTCTCTCTTCCTCTGGATCCCAGGTCCTCTCGGCGGGCCACGTGTAGCCACAAGGAAAACAACAATGCGTGTTGACGTCACAGAATTACAGAATTTAATCCAATATAAGACAATGCATGAACTTAGAAGTAAGACAATGCACAAACTTACACCAGAAACTGCAGAACAACGGAGACATACATTCATTTACCTCACAGACTTGGGAAAGAAGGAAAGAAAGCAAAGACGTGCAAATACATCTTTGGAGAGTTGCAAGAGCAAATCTGATTTGTTACTTCTGTGTAGAAAGTTTTATAGTAAAAGGCGTATTCTTATCTTTAATTTATTCAAATAAGGCGTATCTTTGCTCCTCCAATCCAGGAGCTATCTCTGACCCTCTCTCAAGCCAGAAACCCCTGCCGTGTTTACGGCCTTTCACAAATGAGTGTGAAAAGCTACAACTTCCACTGTATTGTTTTCCCACAGACAAAAGGCAGTTCAAACGATCCTAGCAAACCATCTGCAGTAACTACAGGTAAAATAAAGGTCAATAGGCCAGAATACATTACTAATTTCAAAACCACAATTAGGCCATTTGAATCAAGACATGTTAAGTTTTAAAACTAGCTTATTTTAAATTTATTTTCTCAACAGCGTCAACAAACACTCCCCTACTCAGCGACTTTGTTTGATAGTCGCTAATAATTACCATATCATTTTATTTAATTAGTAACATAGAATCATGACGTAGATCATCGTACACTTTATTAACACTTGTATGGCATCCCTACTTAGCTGTTAAGTAGGTAAATGAGTTTTACACGGGCGTATGTTGTAGTTGACTGCAGCTGCAGCAAGACCTTGTTTTAAATACACTTTGAAACCACAACAACGCATGTATATCTATATAGTTATCATTGAAAACAATTTAATGACTTATTTTCATCAGAACTTGCTGCGTATGGTGAATTGACAACTCCTCTGACTGTCGGATTCTTAATGCGCATGCACAGGCCTGGTACTCACTGCATGTATGCTATTCTGACAGCGTACGGTAATCTGATAGAACAACAGTGTTCTGTTAGATCAGCATATGTTGTCAGATAGTCATACGCTTGGCTCAGACATGTATACGCTGTCATTACCATATGATTTTATTTAATCAGCAACATAGAATCATGACGTAGATCATCATACACTTTGTTATTGACAGCTGTATGGCATCCTAACTTAGCGGTTACGTAAGTAGGTTAATGAGTTTTACATGGGCGTGTGTTGTAGTTGACTGCAGCTGCAGCTAGACTCTGCTTTAAATACACTTTGAAACCACGACAACGCATGTATATCTATCTAGTTATCATACTATATCATATTATGAACAATTTAATGACTTATTTTCGTCATAACTTGTTGCCTCTGCTGAACTGACAACTCCACTGACGGTCGGACTTCTTAATGCGCATGCGCGGGCATGCTACTCACTGCATGCATGCTATCCTGACAGCGTATGGCTATCTGATAGAACAAGGGCTCTCAGCGACACTCCAGTCCTATCTAATAAGTAAAGAGATGAGCAGGTTAATCGTACTGTTCCTGAATGTCACATCACTATTTTGCAGACTTTTGGATACAGCGTTGTCCCATAAAGCGACAAGTCAGTCGCACAATAATTCAGCGCAGTAAGTGATTTTTTTTCATCACAAATAACGTGTCTCTGTATAGCTAGCTTTGCTAACATCACGTCATCGGAGCTTAACTTTCTTTGAGCTACTTTTCTAAGTGACGAAAAAAGTTAGACGTTGTCCCCACCGTCTGTGAAAGCGATGCGCTGCTGAGTTAGCTGTGGTCATCGGATTTCTTATGATTTATTCAGCGCTATTCCATTACTGATGATTAGACAGACATCTTCTGCCGCTCAGAGAAAACAACTGCGCATGTCTTGGAGCGCCGAGTGCGAGTGAAAGGTGGGGAAGGGAAGGAGGAGTACCAGAAACACGTTATTGGTTGGATTCTAATCGATGCGTTTTGCATCCAGTGAAAACAAAGATGTTAACAAATAAACTGGACAGTATGCTGTACGTTTAGTGATATTTTCACAGTTGCGGTCTCGACTGGTCTTGAAATAAAATGGCGAGTCCTCAGCGCCCGAGACCGAGACAAGACCGAGACCAAATGCGGTCGAGTCCGAGACGAGACCAAGACCATCAAAAAATGGTCTCGAGACCAAGACCGATCTCAAGTACTACAACACTGCCTATTACACAAGCGATACTGAAGAATGACTGCTATCATTAGCGATACAGGGAAGAAACTTTTCAGTTATCTTGCTTTGCAAAGTCATTAGCTAGCAGCTAGCTAATAGCACAACAACAACAGCCTAATGTCTGTATGATAAAAATACTGAATCGATAGATGAGAACAGTTTTTCCTCACCTGGCTGTCTCCTCCCGCTCAGTAGTTCTTCAGAGAAAGGCAGACGCAGAGGCCTGTCAGTGTCTGTTGTATTTCATTACCTCTCTGCTTAAACCGCTACTCCGTGCTGAAGCAGAAACGATACTTCAACGCTTTCCGTCATCTGACAAGCAGCAAGTCTACTCCACTTTATTCACCAAATACGTTTTTTTTTAATTCACCAAAAACTGTTCTGTAATCTGGAATGTTCGCTACGTTCAGCTCCAGTTAGCCGCCTTATCTCACTGCGCGAGAGGCATTTGCGTCATGCGTCACAGGCAAAAGGTCAAAAGCAACAAGGTGACTGGCTTATTATGTTATACAAAAAAAACCAACAAAAAATAATTTTAGTACATGTTATGTGTCAGAAGAGGGCTTAGGAAATAATAATACCAAAAAAAAAAATTGACCAAAAGGGCACTTGGGAGCAAGGAGCAAAAGGGGCAGGTGCTCAAGCACCCCCAGCTCCCCCCTCTGCACGTGCCTGATTAACTAAATGTCTGACAAGAAAGATTTTATGTTCAATAAACGTAAGAATGGGTTGAATGTTGATGGTGGACTACAATGCAGCAGGCAGCGGCGTCCAGTAGATTTTAAAATCCACGGTTCTCACTCTGGGAACCTGCAGCAGCAAAGGCAGCTCTTCCTCCTCCCATCTATCAGGAAGTCTCTGCAGCTGCTTCTCTTTCAATTTCTGTCGGGGAGAAAAGCTAAATGCTTCAATATAAATTGATTAGTTCCCGATGATAAATTGACAAATCAAATTCAATGGGATTGTCATCCAGTTAAATGATATAAATGAAAGAAATAAATGTAATATTATTACAGCTGATTGCATACAGATATTTGTTATCGATCATGTTTGGAGAAGAAACTAAGAGACAAAAAGCGTCAGCCATTGAAAAGGGATGATGGAAAGATATTTGCCAAGAAATGATTGGATCCATAGCTCTGCATCTTCTGGTTCTTCTCATTGTGAACTTATAAATATGAGTGTATAAGCCAATATGATCATCATCTGGTATTTGTCATGAAAATAGATCAAGGAAATTTTGTGGTAACATTCATTCTAAGCGTAACTTTTAATTGGACACTGCTGCAACTCAGGGCACAAACTTATCCTGAACTCAATCTTCTTACTATTGAAACTTGATATTTAAGTAACCACCTGACATTAAACCACACTGTACTTGTTCCTGTTGTAACTCAGTTAGAATTACCAAGGTCATTTTTACTTGCAAAATATGAGGATATTGAGGAGGATATTTTTATAACTTTATTAAATTCAGAAGTTTACATCTATCTCAGTATTTATGATATTTTCAAACTGTAAAGCTTAGATGAAACATTTTGGGTTTCTTCTGACAGAACCAGTAGAACTGGGCCAGGTTTGAAGGCCTCCCTGGTCACACATACCTGTTCATCTCTGGCCATAGATATTTTCTGTGACTGAGTTCAGGGCTTTGTGAACGGCTCTCCTAAATTGTGGCTTTATTGTACTTTTATTAAAGGGGAATTGTGAAAGACGGCATTAAATTATTTCTAAACTGTAATCAGTGTAGTGGACTGAACTGAATTTACCTCTATGTTGATAGTTTTAATATATTGTGTTGTGGTGGATATGTGGTGGTTTGATTAGACATTTTAAACAAAAGCAAACTTTTAAAATAATATTCACACTGTTGCAGTTTGTTTGACTGTTGTTTCACATTGAAGTTCTGTCAGGTTTAAAGTATTTTAGTGTGTGTCTGAACCGTCCGCTACCAGCCCACAAGCAGTTTGATGATGTCTCTACTGAGGTTACAGCACGTTGTAGGACTCTATGTTGTTTCTAAGATTAGATTAAACAATCAATGATGAGAAAGCATGCAAATGTATCTCAACCTCCACCATATATCTCCACCTACAGTTTGTATTTAACGTGCTTCCTCTCTGCTGGAGGACTAGGCCAAACCAAATGTCAATGACAAACACACAAAAGTGAGTGGATGCTTAAAATGCACCACTGCAACCACACAAACAACCACACACACACAGAGTGGTGGGTGGGAAAGGAAATCCCCTCTGCATATTTTTTAGCTCCAGTTATGAGTATTTGTCTGACATTAACCTAACGGCTTCTGCAACATCTGGTCCGAGTCTGGAATTTTTCTGTACCTTTATAAATATTACCAGCCGCAGGCCTACCGCCTGCTGCAGTAGGACGTAATTAATTTTATCTAGTGAGCAAAACCGGAATCATATTTTAATATTGACAAGTCTGAATGGCTTTCAACATTAAGCCTTGTGCCACTGTTGCTGTTTGTTGATTCTCTGGTATTTCAATCAAGTCCAAAAGCTAATTCTACATTATGAATTTCGGTGTGTAATACTCAAAGAATTCAGTTTTTGGACAAACAAACAAATATACATGTCATCCATCAAAACTGACAAGAATAACATTAGTATAAGAATAAAATTAAAAATAAAATAAAGAACCATGGTACTAGTTTATCTATTTCTTTATCTGATACTTTTAAAAACTATTATGAGGATGAAAAGATTGAAAGTTAATTTCTCTGTAACTTGAAGTGTTAAAGGTTCACTATTATGCTTCCTTGAACAAGCTAGGATAGGTCTGTGAACTATACAAAACATGTTCATTACATTTTATACACAAAGTCATTCTTAGATATTAAGATTTCACCCAACCAGTTCTGCCTGTTTTGAGCTCATTAAGGAATGCATTGCTACATCAGATTATACAAATAATCTGAAGTGGCCACGCCCTCCTGAGTCACCGTTTACATTAGCACTTCCAACACTAAAAGTGTCTACAAGCAGACACACAGTGTCTGCTTGTAGACATACAACCACATGTTTGATCCTGAGTTAGACCCAGCAGCAGAAGAAGTGAAGCCTCCTGACAAACATCAAGTCACAACCACTGAAGAAATAAACTCTGTGGATCAGTCCAGTAGATATTAAATGTATAGGTTAAAAGATTTTCAAAAAGATTTGTTTTACTTAAAATAATTTGTAGATTATAATGAGCTCTGAGCTCATGGTAAAGCGTTTTATCACGTTCATTCCTTGCACATTGATTGGTTCAGAAGCTATCTTAATGGTCTTAATCTGGAGGTTTCCTTCAGACGTGTCCAGGTGTCGGGCCCAGAAAAGATGGAAGTAGCTTCATGGTATTGAAAATCCCAAATTGAAGCAGCAGGTTGGCTGTTCTCCAGCATCAAAAACAGAGGAGATCAGCTCAGCTCTATCTACCACTTCAAAAAAAGCTCAAATAAAAATACAAAAGATAAGTAAAATGCATCTAATAACTATTATCTTGCTTCCACTGAGGCTTAGACTAAGACTTTGTTGACATTTCTGACAACAATTATATTTTATTACATTCCAAAAGTCTGCTGTACTGACTGGAATTTTCTCAGCTGCAGAGGCCGGACCATCACTCTGGAAAGGGAGCTATCTGAAAGGTCTTTTTATGACTACTGCACAGATCCAAGAACTTTATCAATCTGATACATTTTACCACTCCACACTGACTGCTACAGGCCAAAAACCTGACTCGATAGATTAATGCAAAGAAACAGTGATGTGAGTGAGTTAATGGAGGCTGACAGGAACTGCAGGGACAAAAAAGCCAAAGTACAAAATTGCAACATGAGGAGGCAGCCTGCACCCCATCCTCTCTGATGCACATCTACATGCATATGCACACGCGCGCACACACACACACGTGCGCGCATGCACACGCGCACACACACACCACACACACACACACACACACACACACACACACAGAAGAGTATAATGCCTTGATATTTTTCTGATGATCCATGTTTCCACCACAAAGAGATTTTCCTCTTCTTGTCATCCACTCCTTTCTTTCCTCTCCACACCTTTTATTCACTTTTCTCATGATATTTTTTCTCACCACTTGATCTCTTCATTTACTCGTTCTTTTTCTGGTTTCTGTTCTTCCAATCCTTTTCTTCCTTTTCTCCTCCTCATCTTTTGACACTTTTTTTCTGTTTTTATTTCTTTTTTAAGCAGTTTCTTTTTCCCCATCTCTGACAGTGTTTGTGTCACTTTTCATTCACCACTCTCCTTACTGGTTCCATCTTTTCCTTCCACTGTTTTTTTGCCCCTCAGCTCTCTCCAACTCTTTTTCACATCCATCTCTTTACCTGCTATCATACTAATATCAGTCCTTAGATCTTTTTTCCCCATCTTTCTTTCACTCCTGACCCCTGTCCTGTTGAGTAGTGTTTTCCTCTGGTGACAGTGGCTCAGGAGGTAGAAGTTCATCCTATTACTGATGGACTGCCAGTTTGAACCCCCACTCTCCCTGTCAGTCATTGCTTCCTTAGGCAGGATACTTCAGCCACATTGCTGATTGTTCACAAGCTTAGTGTTCTTATTCATCTTGTTTTGTCTTTTGTGATTTGACTTTTACATGATTTTCAGCTATTGCCTCAACCTGTTTATTGTTCTATCTGTATTGATCTCATTTATTCTTCCACATCATTCAGTCTCATTATCTGACACTTCACAGTGATACCTTCTGGCCTCTGACACGGACTAAACATTAATTACTGTGTCTGCAGTAAAACAAAGACTTTATACCTAGTTATATATAAATTATATATCAAACAAAAAAGTCCAAAAAGTTCACTTTTCATAATCTCAGCTGGAGTGAGTGTGGCCTACCAGCACCTTACCTAGCACAGACACACACACAAATACACACACATTCTGTCATGAGTGATTAGATTATGTCTGCTTGCTAATGATGCTTGTGAGTCTCGTGTTTCTTTCTAGATGAAAATAATTGGAAACTGTAGCTACCCCAAAACTTTAATGCTGTTAAAGCAGCGTAGGAGAAGCTCATCCACTCCTTACTTTCATTTAGCTGGGGATGAGTTGTGGGGGGCTAGAAGTGGAGGAGTTTGGGTAGACATCATAATCAAGCATTATTATCAGAAGGCCGATGTAACAGAGGAGGAATGGGTGGGATGGGGGGTCTTAATGTTGTGACAACAGAGTAGGAGTGAATTAGACGAAGCCCTAACCTCCAGACGGATAATATCCTACTAAATTGAATGCCATTCAGTTGTACAGACACTCGTTAAACAAGCGGTACAGGAAGGCTAGATAGACAAAAGGACATGAGAAGACAGACATTCACAGCATAGCATAATGCTGTGATGTTTAAAATTATTCTACAATAATAAATCCATTGACATGAATAATGTAAGGGGGAGCGAGCCTCACTTTAGTCCAGGGGTGTCAAACTCAATTTCACCAAGGGCCACTTCAGCATATTGGCCACCCTCAACGGGCCACATTGACGATACAAATCAGGAGTGCCCAGGTGCAGTCCTTCAGACTGCAACTTTTAGATGCATGCCTGCTAAAACACACCCCAGACAAAAGGTTGACTTCCCTCATTAGCAGCAACTCAGTTCTGTAGAGCCTTATAATGAGTAAATGATCCAGGTGTGTTAGAGAAGGAACGCATCTAAAGTTGCAGATGGTAGCTCTGGAAAACTAGACTTGGGCACCCCTAGCATAAAATGTATGAAAATACAATGTTAAAAATAAATTAAACAACACCTCATATTGTTAAATAACGCTTTGGAGCTTCTGGTTAGGAAGCACATTCAAAACCTTTGGTTGAAATGGTGCGTTTAAATTCAAGTCTCCATTACAGACCAGAGAAAACTGGTCTGTAATGGACCAGTTTTCAGAGGCGCAAAAAGTGGGTATGCAGCGTATGCAACGCATAGGGGCGCAGCACCAGAGGGGGCGCCAAAACCCCGTCTGGAGGGGGCGACGCGCCGATTATGTTTTCCCATACACTTCAGCGCGCCTCACGCTCCTTCACCTCTCGCACATAACGAGGTACATGTAGCGATTCTTACACTTCACGTATCATCGCCTCGGGGGGTCCTTCACCCTGACGTTCCTTTCCTTGGGAGGGGGGGGTCGCCGATTTATGTTTTCGCATCCACCTGAATAATGTGTAGTTGCGCCACTGAAGAGAATGCAACACTGTGTTAATCCATTTGAGGAGCCTGCAGTTTATCTTGAGGAAATAAATGACGATGCAGAAGTTAATTAGACTGTAACATGCGCAGTGCGCTGCTCAACCACTGCGGACGCAGCTCCGCCGCTGCAAAGAATTAGAAAACCGCTGGAAGTAACTCATCCAGAAGATTTAACAAATGGAGCCTTGTTGCACGTTACTCAGGAGAGCGGCGTTCTGGAGGAGCTGCAGACGTAACATCTGTCCGTTTCGGAGAAGCGAAACCACGCAAAAAATAAAAAATCCCGGAAAAAGCTCACACCGGACCGCGCAGGGTAAAATACTCACACAGTTCAGTTGATCTGTTTGGATCAGACAGATCCAACTGACTGATGAATTAGCGCAGATTTTTCTGCAGATGGGAACAGGAGGAAGTGCGTTCAGACCCCAGCGGGTGAAGTGATGCTAATTTAAGTGAAGTCGCTTAGTTTAATTTATTAAAAGTTATTGGGGCCTCAGTCAGAGGTTTTTGTAACTACGGAGAAAAATGTAGATGCATTTATCTGCTTAATTTGTGATGGGATCTGGATTCACGGTGAATATTAACTAAACCGCATAAAATGCGACTAAATATTCGATGTTAATATGATTGTAATTTCACGGGTAAATGTTTTGATCGATTTTTTTATGTTGTCGGTCAAGATAACGGATAACAAACAAAAGTCTAGCGCGACCTGCCGCCCTGACACCAACTCACACACATCTTCATTCACAGTCTTACTTGTAAATCGATTTTTCTTTTCTTGGACATTTTGATGTTAGCTTGTCGATGTCTCAGTTTTATTCGCTGGGAAAATCAATAAGCAGCTTGAGGTGACTCTGCTGCTCTCTAGTGGCGAGAAGCCGTAATGTTGGCTAGTAACAATTGGAATGCATTATGGGAGATGTCGTTTGTAGTCAATTCGTGCTCAAAACCTATTTTAAGTCAATCATGGGCCTATAACACGCTGGAGGGGCCACATAAAATGACGTGGTGGGCCACATGTGGCCCCCGGGCCTTGAGTTTGACACATGTGCTTTAGTCCATGAAGCTGTTCATACCAAGATCACAATGATCTTGGTATGAACCAAGATCATTGTTCATTCAACTGACCAAGTTGAATGTTTTCAACTTGGTCAGTTGAAAACATTCAACTGACCAAGTTGAATGTTTTCAACTTGGTCAGGTTTGTAGGCTGCCTTACTCAGCTCTGGGTACCACTATTTTATGGGACAGAGATCAGGACTTTGACTATCACATCAAAACATTTCTTTTCTCTCATCCTCACCGGCGACCTTTCAGCACGTTGGTTTTCCATTGTGGATAACGACTCTCTGTCTCCAGATTCAGCATCATCTGCACAAGACATCTGGCTTTTGTTTAAGAACTGATTCACACATTCAGTTCAGAAGCTGTTCGTGCCTTGGACACCGAAACTGTTTCCTTCCTGAATGGTCTGATGACTGGAAATTATACTTATATTAGTTTTCATTGCTTGAACAGATGAATACAATGCCACAATTGTCCTGAGATTTTGTTTGATTTTTGGGGATTTTTCACAAAAAGAAGCAGTGCAACAGTTTGAGCTGTGGCCTTATACAAACACAGAGGAGGGCCTCTAATTCAAATGTTGGCAATTAAAGCTTTCCAAACCATCACACCATCATCTAGACATCCCAAACTGATTGTAGTAATTTTAATGTATGTAAATTTGAGGGGAAAAAAGTAACATTTTCTAAAGATTCCTTTCAGATTATTTTAACACTTAGCAAATAGAAATTGTAATAATCCTAACTGACATAAAACAGGATAACTTTTGTTTGACAGTCTGAACAAAAATGGCAATGTATCTCTTTATACAGTGTATGTACATGACTTTATGCATAAATACATAAGTTAAAGTTTGCAAGTGTGGAGAGTCAGAACACATGCCTATAACGTAGCACAAAGGTGTAACTGATTGAGAAAAGCAATTGAGAACTACTGAATCTCAAAGTTGCTCTTGCAGGCAGTTCCAAGGAGAAGCAGCAGCTCTTCTCTGAGTTCCTCCCACACTGCCAGGCTTCTCACCCATTTCTAAGAGAGAATCCCGACACCTTGCGGAGAAAACTAATTTTGGTCACCTGTATCAGCGATCTCCTTCTTGTGATCATAGATTAGGGTGGGAACATAGATTTACCAGTAAATCTGTTCACCATGGTTGAGCCCCAACCCGGAGAGGGCACACTACCCTTTTCTGGATAAAGACCATTCGGACTTGGATCCTCATCCTGGCTGCTTCACACTCAGCTGCCCCGCTCCAATGAAAGCTGTAGATCACAACCTGACGAAGCCAGTAGACCCACATCATCTGCAAAAAGCAGAGACGTGATTCCAAGTCACCGAAATGGATGGCCTTGATGCCTGGGCTTTGCATACACTCTAAGAAATGAACTGTTGAATTGGTGTTACCGTTGAATTTACCTAACCAAGTTATGTCAACTGATTCCACTAAATCTAGTTAATTAAAGGTAATGAGTATTACACTTTTACTTTCAACATTTAACATTTAAGCAAAGACAATTAAATACAGTCCAGTCCAGTTCTTCTCAGTTCCAGTCCTCAGGCCCCCTGCCCTCCATGTTTTAGATGTGCCTCTATTCCAGAACAGCTGATCCAAATAATTGCAAGGCCTCTTCTGCAGCCATCAAGTACAGCAGAAGTCTGCTAATC
This sequence comes from Poecilia mexicana, assembly GCF_051168715.1. NCBI lineage: Eukaryota > Metazoa > Chordata > Actinopteri > Cyprinodontiformes > Poeciliidae > Poecilia > Poecilia mexicana. The sequence goes on from NW_028263388.1 coordinate 3,051,965, forward strand.
ACCCACAGATTCAATCCAGGTTTGTGGCAGAAGGGGAACACCTAAAACATGCAGGACAGGAGTGAATCCAACTCTTTGGACTTATGTTTAACTTAATACTATGGTTTTAAATCTACAAGATGCTAATAGAATTTATTATGCCAGTTTAGTTTAGTTTATTCCACATTATTGAGTTGTAATAAAGTTCTTGGATTTCATTAACTGAATCTAATATTCTGAAGTTCAAGTTAAAAAACATAATTTAATGGAACCAGTAGAGATAACTGAGTTAAGCGATTGAAACATTAATACTGTTTTATTTCATTGGACTAATTAAACAAATCTAACAAATTTAATCCTAAAAAAATATTTTAAAAAGGGACATGTTAAAGCAATAAAGTCAAACCCAGAAATGTTTTAAAAAAACTTGCTGACTTTTTTCAGATAAATAAATGCAGTCATATGCAAAGTGCCCTGAGGCAGAGAGGGGTCATGAAACAACTCATACATGGTGCAGTTTCATCTGTTAAAATGTAAATGCTAAAAACTAGATAGTAAGTGCTCTATTACTCTGAAAGTGAATCATTCTTGATGAAGTGACTGCATAGATGAAGCTTTGGAGTCTATGTTTTCACCATATACATCTTAAAACTAATTTTTTTACAAATAAAAAAGTGGTTTAATTAGTTGATACTGCTGGTGGCCCAATGCATTGTAGGATACCTTGCTAGACAAGCCCTACTGTCACATGCAAACCAGTCTGTATGTGTATGTCCTGAACGTCAGGCATTAACCCTTTACTGTCTAAAATCCTCACTACTTTCAAATCCTTAACTTTTTATTTAATTTAAATAGAGTTAAGTTATCAAAAAAAATCATCCAAACCTTCACACCATGCTCTACTAAATATTAGTAAAAGACAACACAGGAAAACACATAATGCAGGTTTTAATGAAGGTGTTTATTGTATAGGAGAAAAAATCCAAACCTACAGATCCTGTGGGAGAAAGTGATTTCCCATAAACCTAATAAGTAGTTGGGCCAACCTTAACAGCAACAACTGCAGTCAAGGTCTTACATTAACTGAACTGTTGAGAGATTCTCCACAGTGATGCTCTCTACTGCCTCTTTCTCAGGGCAAAAATCATGGAATATGAACTCAGAAGCTGGAATATGAAGCTGCAATGGGCACCAGGAATAAACCAGAGGATCTAGCAGTAAATCATTTCAAAAAAGATTTCTTTACTACTGGCTTCTGACTGGGAGGTCATTCAATACTAGCTGATCAACAGCAGTTAAAGTTAGCACTCATCAAAATCGGATTCATCGGAGACAATTAAGCAACTTTTTTTCATATGCTGTGCAAATCGTAGTCTGAACACCAAAATAAAAATAATTTAAAAAATCACCCTGCACCTGCAACTTGTCATTTAGGAATGACAATTATCTCATTCATTGGATCTTAGTGCCACTGGAGGACAGATTGAAAACCACAACACTGGCATTAAGTAGAATCTGATCGAGCTGTCTTTACAGTCTTCAGCAGGTTTTAATTGTTGGGGAACAGGAGAGAGGAGTGTGGTAAAAATATCATTATAGTCCTAAACTACCACAACAGGGTATTGCTGAGATTTAATTACACCGAGCCAGTGTTTAATTTGCTTCTCAATGCTTCAATTAAGGAAAAGGGGGAATGTGAGGGCTCAGGTTTCAGACTCATTTGGGTAGGAGAGGAGAGAGTTTCCCCAGTGAAGTTCATATAACATCACACAGCGGAGATCAAATGGATTTGTCATCATTTGACTAATGACAGGAGAGAGAAATAAACTCTATTAGAAAATCATCAAGAATCTCTCTGTCTCTGCTGATTGTCTTTGTGTGTGTTGTGTGTCTTCTACAGAGGGGCCTTGGAGCTGATCCTGATGTATTTACTCTCATATTGAATAGTGCAGATGATCTGATCTTAGGCTGATGAGAGCCAAACATAGCGAAACTGCTGCCTCTCTTCAGAATAAAGGAATCTACAGAAGCTCCTAGAACCATTTCCCTTATTAGTTTTGTTGTTATTCAATCTCTTCCTCTTTTCTAGCAAACTGCAAACTTGATGCTGCATACAAACACAGTCGTGTGTAAATATGGATAGCATACAACAGCAGTTGTGTTTTTGTAACATCTTTGAATGCAGTAAACTGTCATTAATTTTATCAATACTGAAAAATCCAACTAAAAACAGATTATAAAATTTTCTGTGAAATGTAAAAATTAGACATTTTTGTTTAGGACAGAAACAAAAGACTAGTGTTGAGTCCAAAAATGAATTATTTAGATAATAGAACAGAGAACATGTTTGGAATAAACTAAAAACAGCAGGGTAGAAAAAGAACCGTACACTAACTGTGCAGCATGGATGTGAGGCGTGGCGATGTGAGGATCTGCTGCTGCAGGATCTGGAGTCTCATTTCTAAAACATTGTGTAGAATTTATACTAGAAGAGCAGAAGTGTGTACAAAAGTCGAAAGTGGTTCATGCCAAGAAAAATACACAAATATAAACCTAGCCCAGAAAGCAACTTTCCCACAGATGAATCTAAAAGTTCGTGTACAAGCTCCCGCCTGCTGTTCTGCCCTCTACACATCCAGATTCGATTAAAAATGATCAATGCAAATCACCTCAAGAAAATGTTGTGTGTATTTAAATGAGTCACCAAGAGCAACCAAGAACAGAGTAAAGAAACACCGTAATGGACCCTACCACAGGGTCCGCGTTTCATTGGCATTAGCCATTTGACGTCACTGCGCAGCTACCACGTGCTTGACCGTCTCACAAACAAAAGCTAAAGTAGTATACACATGCTAATGTAGATTGTGGACTAGCAGACCACTATCTACACAATCAAAGTTTTTGCGACAGAACTCAAATAAGAATGGTTCTCCACTGTCAGTGGGGAATCTGTACAGGCGATGTCAGGTATCTATGGAAAGCCATTTGCGCCAAAATTGAATAAATAAATAAATGGGTTAAATAAATAAAAAATGAGTAAAATAAATCAAAAAATGAAGTAAATGAGTGAAATAAATAAAAAATTTGTTAAATAAATAGTTTAGCTTTTTCATTAAACCAATTTTTAATTTATTTATTTTTCATATTATCAATTTCCCAATTTCTCTTTTTCATTTATCTATTTGTCATTTATCCCTTTATCCATTTACCCATTTTTCATTAATCTATTTTTCATTTGTCCATTTTTCATTTATCCCTTTATCTATTTACCCATTTTTCATTAATCTATTTTTTAATTTAACCGTTTTTCCATTTCCTATTCAAATGGCTTTCCATAGGTATCCTGATCGTATTTGTGGAAATAAAATTCACAGATTTCCCAAATCTGGTACGGAATGCCTAGCTTGGCTCAAAGCTTGTCCACGAACGCATTTGCAGCTCAACCGTCGTAGGATCAATAAAAAGAAAGGAGTGTGTGCTGGTGTAAGTATTATTACTTTGCTTTCTTTGTGTTTAGTGAATGGGGATATTTTGAGTGGCCCTGCGACAGACTGGCGACCTGTCCAGGGTGACAGGTCGACAGGATCTTGTCCACAGCTATATTTATGCTGAGGGTGTAAGGATCTGCTGTTTTCCTCATTGATCGGTAGCATTTAGCTGCGACGCGCACAATGTTGGAGGCATCGCGTGGCTCAAACACCTTGATGTCGTCCATAAAAGATGATATGAACTTGTTGGTTCCCCTGTCCATTGTCGTGGCTGATATTTTGTGAAAATCCGGCGGAAAAGCTACACTAATTGACTCAGAAATACTTTGTAGAGATCAGTTGAAACGAAAGACGCCATGTTTACACATAGAAACTAAGCCCCGCGAGGCTTTGTTTGTGAGACATGCAGCCACGTGGGACTGTCGAGGGGCGATTCTGGGCGGGGCTTGGTAAGGTCCATTGGATGTGAGAGAGGTGGAGGGTAACCCTCCTCCTCCCCCCCATCTTTTTTAACCCTTTCTGACCCTTCAGCTCAGTTTCTCAGGATGAGTTTCATCCTGGCCAGTCTGTAACAGAAGGAGTTATGAACGATGCAGTAGATTTTCTTTAGATCTGTGATCTGTCTGTAGTGTTAGCGATGGCTGCAGAGGAAATGAACCAAGCTGTTCATGCTTCCAATTATTGGTCAATTAACGTCTGAGCAAGTACCATCTTGAGTATCTCAAGACAAAACATTGCATTGTCTTATTTCCTTTTTCAAGATGACCATCATAGAAACTGAGATTCAGATGTTTAAGAACATGACATGTTTATGAATAAAAACATCTTTAGACCAGATGTGTATCTGTGTGACCTGGGACGTCCCATCTCCACTTTAACTGTTAAACATGGACAGGAACATATTTCAGGATGGGTCACATCAAGAGAGATTTTTTTTCTTTCAGAGAATACTAAATCAGCTGTTAATAATGGTAACAGGATTAAGATCCATGATTCTTTGTTCTAATTTATTCATAGTCAGGGCTGAGACATACCTGCTTGTCTGATTACTGTCGGTAAATGTCCTGCTGGGTCAATACACTGCAGGTCATAATTTATCAGCAGTCAATACATTGTGACTTCATTTCAGAGCTTTAACCACCCTTGAATAATTTTAATATCCTTCTTGTCTGAATCAGACAGACATTGTTTATATGTGCTTGTTGTTTTCCTGCACTCTTATGTCTATATGTCTGCCTTCAAACAGACGCGCTGTGACAGATTTGCAAGAACTGCTCCTAGTTCAAGTATGGCTCTGTGTGCTCTCCATATTCTCCCCCCACCCAAATGCCTCACCACTCCCCCCAGCTCATTTTCCTTCAAACCACAGGTCTAGGAGCTGAGGGGCAAACTGTTGATTGTGATTTTCAGAAGTTTATTTTAAAGATTTTTAGAATGGATTTTCCTAGATTAGCACAGGATATTGTCTTCTTTCATTCATTTTAAAGATCTAACATTTCAAGTCCCATTTTCTTTTTGTACCAGTTATATAAAAACAAAAAAGGAAATATTTTCCACATGTTTCTTCATGACCTGCACTAATATGCATGCATATTAGTGTGGGAAATGTAAATATTTTTAAATTAATGAAAACTGAACTGTTTTCTTTGCTCTTCCAACATCATGTTGGAGAGCAGCCTGCATGCTGTAAATGACCTGAGCATGCAGAAACACTGAGGCTCTCCGCTGGTTGAACAGAGGAGGCTGACAGCTCGCCATCACCACTCTCCTTTCTCCCACTCTGTCGTCTGCTGACCGAGTTCCTGCAGCAGGAGAAATTTACAGACCAAGCCGTTAGGGCTGACATGCCATCATCCCTGTCTTGTCCTGTCCAGACAAACAAAGACTGAGGATCCTGTTGAACAGCTCAGAGTTGATGGGACTCCAACAGCCTCCTGTCTGTCTCAGCAGGGATTCAGGATGCAGCAGAGAGCTGCAGCTACACTGAGCTCTATTCACAGTGGCAGCTTGTTGATGGAAAGCCTGTTAATATTCAACCACACACAGGAGCTGATGTAGAGCTCCCCTTCAGGCAGCGATGGATGCTTATTTCACAGATTTGGTCATTTATTGTATTTCACTTCAGTCCAAAAAGCTCCAAAATATAGCAGCCATGAGTGTGAATTATTTAATATGAAAATGTAGTTATAACTTGAATCACAGAAATACATGAGATCCTGCACACACTGCTTCTTGTTGTTTTCAATTAAACACTGGAGAACATTTGTCACTCAAGGGTCAAAATCAACAAGCTTTAAACCCAATGGGTACTGGGAGTGAATAAAACGGCAGAGAAAAGCCTGGAAACCAAAGTAATAAACAGACATCTGAAAGAAATGTTATACTTTTTTAAAGAGCAAGTTTAATCAAAGTAAATTCTTACCTTCACTATATTCTCACTGGATGATAACACGACAAAAATGAGTTTTACATGTTCTGTCTGTGTCATATACAGAAATATGTATCTAACAAACTTAGATAAACCTCTCACTGTTTACAGTTTAGATGATATCCAGGTATGTATGTATGTATGGATGTATGGATGGATGGATGGATGGATGGATGGAGCGAGCACCAAATCCATCCAGGGGCCGTTAAATGGACCCTAGGCTTAGGACATTTACAGGATTCCAACTGCTGTCAGGCGGCCTTTTCTAGAGCTTAGTGGTTATTAAACAGTAAGAAATCAACTAGAAAATTCCTGCAGAAATTTTGAGGGGCCTGCCAAAGTGTGCCCGTCGGTTTGGACCCAGCGTTCCGATGCTAAAAATTAGCCTTAATGCTAAAGAAAGCTTCAATGTAGTCAATAACCTGTGGATTAGTCAGAAGCATGTGGACTAAGCTGTACTAGTACCATTCAGTATGTTGCATACGGTAAAATTAGCCAAAATACTAATAATAGCATGACTGGTATCAGTAGAATGTGGGGTATCAGTACCATGTTGTCACCCATTGACTCAGTCCAATCAGTTTTCTAAACATGGCTAATAAGTAAATAAATTGGCTAAAAGCTTATTTGAGGGAAAATGCTAATGCGTACAAAGAAGTGCACTAGTGTGTGGCAGTGGAATGCTAATGTTTGTGCTGAGAGAAAAGACATAAAAGAAGAATAATATTTTTGCACCACCTGCAGCGGTGCACTGATGTGAGGGGAGTATGCAGGCTTTTATTTTGAAACTTTCAGTAAGCTTCATTTGAAATGGCAACACTAATCCCATGTGTAACAGTGGTTTGGTTAAACCAGTTATCTAACACCAAAAAGAGCAATTACATGATGTAAAAATTGTGAAGGCTTTTATTTTGAAAATTTTTCAATAAGCTTCATTTGAAATTCCCACACTAATTTCATGTGTAATAGTGATCGGGTTAAATCAGTTATATAATGCTCAAAGCACAAGTAGTTTATAATACCAGCCAACTCCTCCTCTATAGTAACAGACAGTTCCGCCATGTTGTAGTTCTGACATGCTGCTCAGGCTTCTGTTTTAGCTGAGTCTTGGCCATAGATAGAACTACAGTTATGGCAGTTATGGCTGCTGGTTTGTAGTCCAAACCAGCAGCTCTGCCTTTGTCTGGATTCTGTTGCTATAGCGATTGGCCCTCATCCAACTGCTGTGTGTGTGAGAGACAGAAAGCTGGGGAAGGATTTCTATCTTTGAGACACCCATGGAATGGTAATGTTAATGTGAATCCAGAGGGAAAAAAACAGAAAAAAGCTTAATATTACATGAGGGAAGTATGCAGGCTTTTATTTTGAAACTTTCAGTAAACTTCATTTGAAATGGCAACACTAATCCAATGTGTAACAGTGGTTTTGTTAATCCACCTGTATAAAGCCCAAAACAGGAAGTAGTTCTAACTGCCAGCTCAGCCCTCCTTCTGTAATAATGGGCTCTTTGCACCTCAGCTTCCGCGTTAGGGGTAAAGCGGCTCGATTGTTTCCGATCCAATACAAATATCATTTACATTAGGTGCTTGCAGTGCTTGGCCAAGGTTTGTACATCGATCCGAAGCCCCAACAAGTCAGCTGGAGAAAGGTTTTAAGATGTTCGCCTCGTTATACATTCACTGACACGAAGGTGAGTTTTACTTAAACTTTGTGGCTAACATTAACGTTAGCTTATGCTACTAGGCAATATTCTCGGACATTGTTCTTGTAAAATGTGCTATTTAAGTATCTAAACATTCAAACGGACAATGTATTTATCTTATTTTCAAGTATATTATGTGTGTTTATTGTCGTTAGTGTCACAGACTAACGGGGTTCGGTTACGGTTCGGACTTTTTACTTCCGAAGCCTGACGGAGCTCAACAAGCCTCATAGCTTGACAGTAGCGCAGCTCTGGTGTCAGAGATCTGGTTCAGCTGTTCAGGTTCAAAGTTGCTGCTTTTAGAAAAATATGACCGTGTTGCTTCATGTCTCTGTGTTATTTCGTTTTATTACCTTTGCATGTTTCTTGTGAAGAGCTCAGATAGGACGGTGTTTACAGCAGTATGTACAGGAGGATCAGTAGCTCGGCTGTCTGGCTCTGGTCTGCTCTCTCGTTCCCATAAACTCTTTCAGGCTGAATACAGAAGTGATTCCATGGAAATAACTCAGGGAGGCTCCTTTATTTACCATCCGTATCCCCGGTAGTTTTAGGCTGATCCGGAGTGAAGTGAAGGCTGCAAACTTTGCTGTGCGGCGTTAACTTTAACTGGTAGCGACAGATATTTACAAGCCATCTTCTTAATTCAGGATCGCTTGGAAATTAACGAAAACTTAAAAGCCCATTATATTAGGAAGACAACAATGTTAATAGTATTGTTTTTTTGCATCTGAAATACGACTTAGTCTTTTCTACCAGTCATGGTAACTCAAAGCGGAAAAAAGTGAGCCGCATTTGCTCCTGGAGATGTGACGTCAACGCCTTAGGTGCAAAGAGCCCATTGAGTGCTCCGCCATGTTGTAGTTCTGACCTTCTGCTCTGCCCTCTGTATTAAAGTGTTCCGCCATGTTGTAGTTCTGACCTTCTGCTCTGCCCTCTGTATTAAAGTGTTCCGCAATGTTGTAGTTCTGACCTTCTGCTCTGCCCTCTGTATTAAAGTGTTCCGCCATGTTTAGAACTACAGAGTCTTTGTAGTACAAACCAGCTGCTCTCCCTATCTCTATGTTCTGTTGCTATAGCGATGAAACTGCAGTGTGTGTGTCAGAGACTTTATCTAACTTTATGAGACACCCACTCAGTTTTAATGAAAAAAGCAGTCCGAACGACTGCTTCCCGTTCAGGATCCGTAAGGCCGATCCAAAAACCGTTTGAAGCATATGAGAGGGCTATTTGTCATCTCATTTAGTCCCGCGATTCATATCTGTAGCTCATTCACAGTAATTGCAGTGATGAGAGAAAAATGGTGTGCGCTGAGCTCAGAACATGAAGAAAGTTGGTAATAGTTAATTTATAAAAGCAATTTCAATTTTCATAGTAAAGATTTTAATTTACACTCAAAAATTCAGACAAGTAATAATTTTATGTAAGCAAAACATGAATAGTCACAGGAAATATGTATTCTTCCCACAATACATTGTGAGATCTGATTCAGCGCTGTGGGAATACTCACTGCCTCTGTCTAGGGCCCGTTGCTATGGTAAATAATGATCTGCACCTGGGCTGGCTGTGTCTGTCAGACAAGATGCAGGTTTCTATACTTGTGAGACACCCAGCGTCGTTCTCAGGGCCCTGACAAAAAACCATAAGCCCTAGGAAAATTTTGAAAACATTTTACGGGAGCAGGCATGTGTATCTATTTCTTGACCAACTTTGAAATCAATAGGCCTCTATTTGTGCCTGTGAGGGGGATTTAAAGAGAGTTTTGGAGTCAGACCTCCAATGTCCTGTGTGTGTGTTTCAGAGAGAAATCTTAGTGATGCTGTGAGTTCCTCAGATTAAAGTTTTTTCATTTTTTTAATTTATGTCGTCATTTTATCTCAGAATCCCACTAAAAGTAATAGCTCACTTGCCGGGATCGAGCCGCTCGTTTTGATACCACTTTTGTGGGTGTACACGCAGCGGTACAAGCCGCATTAACGGTAACGGAAGAATAATAAATTATATTTATTATTATTATAATAATAAAGAGGCGTTCTATTGGGTGTAGATTAATAGGTGCCTGCCATGCAATGCATGGAGGCAGTGACTGACCTGCTTAGCAGGTCAGTCACTGCTCTCCCTATGCATTGCTATGGGCAGGCCCCAATAATATTTTTTAAAAACTTATAAATTGCATTTTGCTCCACATTATTATAATTATTAATAATTCTAATCCACATCTGCTCTGGACAGATGAACTGAACACATATTAAACATACGTGTATATTTTTACTGTGTCATAAAATGGTCAAACCCTCAAACATTTCTAAACTTCCATAAAGACAGAAAACAATGTGAACTGTTGCTTCTGTATTTTACTTTTTTAAAATACAGTTTGCTGCATATTTGACATATTTAAAGGATTCCAAGAATAGAAACAATATATTTTAGGAGCTATTTTAAATGCTTCTGTTATTACAGCTAAGGTTGTATGATAAAATGTATTCCATCAACAAGTTTATTAATAGCCTATTTCAGCCACAAGGCAATTCCAAGTGCTTTACATAATAAAAGCATAACACAATAAACAAACAAAAAAACTTTGCAGTGACAACATGAGGAGAATTAATTAAAGAATGTTATCCAGACTAAAATTAACTGGGTGGTGTAAAACTGGGTGATGTAGAACTGGGTCTCCTCCATCTTCCTGATTCTAGTCAGAATGTCAGCAGCAGCGTCCTGATTCAGCTGCAGCTGTCTGAATTTTTAGGCAAATCTGTGAAGACACTGTTTCAATAATCAATACCACTAAAGATAAAGACATATTTGATTAGATGTACAATTTCCAGACTGCAACCATAAATACTGACTTTCTGCAGGAAGTATTGAGCCTGGAATATGCTATACAAATAATTTTTCCTTGAGCAGATGCAGCTACAGTCTATTATTTTGAATTTTGCAAGTGGCTAAGTTGATGTTTGAGCATTGAGCATCTAACATTAAACATGAACATGCCATGTTCCTAAATTGAACTGATATAGTTCATCTACAGCACATATCAAGTATTCTAAGAAATGTTGCAGTTCTGACAGAAATCCATCCATCTCCATAGTGACAGTCAGTGTTACTCCAGCCAGCCTCATCCCAGCTTGCAGCTTCACACACTCTGGTACCTCCTGCTGCTCTTTCCACCCTGTCAGAAGAGCGATCTGTCCATCTACTCCTGATTGTTGAGATTTACTGGTAAACCATGAATTTTGGATGTCCATCTTTTCAAAAAATTTGTAGTGGTTATAAAAAGTCTAAACTGTGAAGTTTTTGTGATAGAGACCATAAGCAGGTTTAATATGACAGATAGTCAATTCAACTGAAAAACAATTAAATCTGTTAGAGCATATAATGTTAAATAAATAAACGAAAAAAGATATAATAGCCTAAATTCATAAAGCAATATTTTTGTTGAAGCATATTTGATTAATTTAATAATGATAATATTCAGTTGTCCTAGTTAGATTTTCCTAATTTGAACTTCTGATGTGTTTTATCTCATTTGGTTGTTCACACACACATTGGTCTAACCCAGGGGTGGGCAATCCTGGTCCTCGAGGGTCGGTGTCCTGCAACTCTTAGATGTCTCCCTGGTCCAACACACTTGAATCCAACAGCTGAATCACCTCCTAAGTGCAGTCAAGTTCTCCAGAGTCCTGCTAACAACCTCATTATTTGACTCAGGTGTGTTGAAGTAGAGACACGTCTAAAAGTTGCAGGAGATCGGCCCTCGAGGCCTGGAGTTGCCCATCCCTGACGTAGAAGAACTGATTGTTGAGTTAGTAGCTAGGTTGGTCACTGGGACAAACATTGAAGAAATGTCAGTGTTTATTTTACCTGTAACATGGTTAACTTGGTTGGGAGGCAGGAAGATAGAGACTGACTGATATCTGTGTAAAAAGCATTTCAATGGGAGTTCACTATAATGTTTGCAGTCTCTGCTCTACTCCCTCACAGCTCATTCCTCAGTTCAGTTTATTAAATGGAGACGATTCACATAAAATTTAATTTTCAGGGACTTTTCAAGACAAACATATCCAAATTATATACATAGATATATAAATGATTAAATCCAAACAATTAAATGTCACAGTGCAACTGAAATATAGAACTGAAGCAAAAAAGCATTTGGTCAGAAAATAAATGAAACAACATAATATCAATAATTATTTATTAGGGATGGAACCCCTGGTCTCCATCACAGGGGAGCAGCATGAGACATGAGATAGCGCTTCTGACCCCTCCTCCACCTCACACCCCCCACCCGGTCCTCAATCGTCTGTAAAAGCTTCCAAATTAATGTCCATATTTGTTGAAGTTCAGGAATGACTTCTTTTCCACGTCACTTGTGTTGCCAAAAAACTATCCATAATTACAAATGTAGGAAGGTTTCATCTGTCTGCTGACTCACAGGATCAGCATTATCCATCTTCTTCTGTCTTTCTTTCTCTGACAGGACAAGACAGGAGCGAAGACACAGCAGTGCTACCTCTGCCTGTTGGTTTTTGTTGAGGCAATACCAACGACAGTAAAGAACTGAATTCCAATTACACCTCTAAAAATGATGTGTAGAGATCCTAGACCATCAGTCACACACATTGTTTTCATTTTGATGACTAATTATATTTTTGGAAATCTACTTCAGCCATATGGATGAAAAAAATAACAGCTCAATACAGTCTCACAATAGCACAACATTCTTCATGCAAAATAACATGAAGGGCTAAATTAGATAAAAGTACCAAAACTGAAATTTTGAGAACCCGCTAACAACACAAAGGAGCAGAAGCCTTCCTACTTAAGAGAACTAAAACACACTGGTACAGGATGAAATAATCACAACATGACATTAACCCTGATAGAACCAGAGCACCAAGCTATCCCCCTGGATTTAACTTACAATCAGGTAAAAGCTTATAAAAGGCAACAGGAGCATGATCATTATTAATCATTTTAAAAAAGAAATCTTTATCCTTCCCAGCATTAGCATAATGCTAACTAGAAATAGGCATCTATGAACCACAGCAACTGATTATCAGTAAAGAACAAATGACAAACAGAAAAGTAAGCAGAGCATAACAATATTCAAAATTCAATTCAAATTCAAAGATACTTTATGATCTCAAAGGGAAATTAAATGTTTTTGTAACTCATATTAATTTAAATTCTTCAAATAGTTATTGTAGATGGTGATGGCTGTTGGCAGGAAAGAGCTGTCTGTACTACAGTGAATCTGAAGTCTCATGATCATGGTCAGGGTTGTCCAGGCACGTGCAGAGAGGGTGGGGTGGGGGCTTGGGGTGCTTGAGCACCTGCCCCTTTTGCTCCTTGCCCCCAAGTGCCCTTTTTGTCAATTTTTTTGGTATTATTATTTCCTAAGCCCTCTTCTGACACATAATAACATGTCCTAAAATAATTAGTTTTTTTGTTGGGGTTTTTTTGTACAACATAATAAACCATCCGGTCACCTTGTTACCTTTGACCGTTTGCCCGTGACGCATGACGCAATTGCCTCTCGCGCAGTGAGATAAGGCGGCTAACTGCGGAGCTCAACGTAGCAAACGTTCCAGATTACAGAACAGTTTTTGGTGAATTAAAAAAAAGAAAAAAAAAACGTTTTTGGTGAATAAAGTGGAGTAGACTTGCTACTTGTCAGATGACGGAAAACGTTGAACGTATCGTTTCTGTTCAGCACGGAGTAGCGGTTTAAGCAGAGAGGTAATGAAATGCAACAGACACTGACAGGCCTCTGCGTCTGCCTTTCTCTGAAGAACTACTGAGCGGGAGGAGACAGCCAGGTGAGGAAAACTGTTCTCATCTATCGATTCAGTATTTTTATCATACAGACATTAGGCTGTTGTTGTTGTACTATTAGCTAGCTGCTAGCTAACGACTTTGCTAGCAAAGCAAGATAACTAAAAAGCTTCTTCCCTGTATTGTTAATGATGGCAGCATTCTTCAGTATTGCTTATGCAATAGGGGCACATCGCCGGTCCAAAACCGATCATCTCCATAATGGATATATGTCTTCTAATTTCCTTTGCTGCATAATGTACATTGCATTTATTCTAGCGTTAGGTAAATGTATCTTGAAGGAAAATAGCTCTTAAATAAAAGTCCAACAAAGATATTCATTTAGAATTAAAAATAACTCACCCTGAACTACCATGATGGATATAATGTATGTAATAAAAGTGTGTCATTAATGAAGGGGAAAAACTCAATCCAAACTTTAAATAAGTTTAGGGTCTGGGTCGCAGAGTATGCAGTTAATTTTTTTCCCCCAATTATTCAATGAAAAAAAAAAAAAACCTCAGTTAAGTAAAATATCCCTGCCAGCATGCCTAGGTGGGCCCCATGTGGGGAAAAGGAGGGCAGGCCATATGGGTCCCATATGGGTTTGTCCGCGGGTTCCACGATGGCCCCACATGGGTTTGCCCATGTAGGGCCACAGCCCACATGGGCACTACATGGGCCCTATATGGTAATCAAAACTTTTGGAATTGAAATGATTTCTTTTTTAAAAACAAAAAGTTTTGTTTAAAAAACTTTTTTAAATTAAATAACTCATTTTTGTCTCGTGAACATAAAAAGTTATTTGCCAAACATAAACTTTTATTTGCACACATCAGAAACCTTTTGTTGCGATTTAAGCCCTGCCCCCGACATCATCTGAGAATCACAAGCAAAACTTTGAGTCACAAACAAAAACTTAGAATAGCAAGAAAATATTTCTGACAAACGCAAATAAGTTTTTTTTGCAAAAAAACCCAAAAAAAACAGTCACTTCATGAGGCAAAAGTGTGTGATTTTAATTTTTTAAAAAAGTGTTTTTTAAGCAAAACTCAATATACTTTTCTCATGGTGACATGCATTAACAATTCAATTTTTTCTTTTTTTTAATTTTTTTTTCTTTTTTCTGCAGTTCCACATTAAAGTTTGATGCGGCTCTGCTTTCCTGAATGGACCATCTTCATCTCCACTGCAAGTGTAGCAAACAGGCAGCTCTTTTTTATAGATCGCAATCTAAAGTTTTACCATATTCTCTATAGCCAGGGCAAATTTGTCCAGCACCCCAAAGATACTAAAATTGATTTATTATAATACTCTTGCAACTATACAAAATTAGCTATTTAACTGCATTTCATGGGAGCTTTTAAGCAGCTCTGTCAGGAGGAATTTGTCAAAATTCCACTTAACTATTATGAGAAGTTTGTGGAAGAAAGCCAAAAAAGTGTGATCTAAGTCATAGGGTTTAAAAGAAAATTCTATCAAATACTGAGGAAATATTAAAATGTGAGAATATGAAGAAAGCTCTCCTAATATTTTGTCATTTCACAAATGTGAAAATGTTGGTAATTCTTACTGACCTAAAATAAAAATAAGTTCCTACATGTTGGACAGTGACGTAGAAATTTTTTTTCTTCAGAGCATGCCAATCTCTAATTCTGTTGTATTTGCAACCATTTTTATTTTATGAGATAATATCACCTGTTATTATTAATAAAATATTTATGTCTGTATGAGAAATGCATTTTTTTACTTAAGGAATACAAATATTGACATAGTGGAGACTGGCATTATTGGGGGGGAAATGGAAACATCAACGAGTTTATGTTGTCAATGGGAGTACTTTGCACTGTTTACCTGTCGTAATTATTGGTTTTGAATAATTATTGGTTGTTGTAATCATTGGTTTTGAGCAAATATGTTGTGAATAAAATTGGAGGAATTAGGCCAACAAGGTTCAAATTGAAACTCATGGACCCAATACCTAGTACCAAAAATACCCTGGGCTCTATAGTGAGGAACATTATGATTTAGGGGACAGAGCCCGACCAGCCATCAGTTCACAATACATTTCATAATTGATAATCAGTGTGAGCACTGATTATCTACATACGCTCTTCACTGTTCTCTGGTTTGTTGTGTTTCAGAGCTGAGAGGCCTCTACAAATCAACATCAGTATATTCTTTGTAAGATATTCTCCTTTACCACCACCTTCAATTGTGTTTACATCTGACTAGTTTAGTACTGCAGTCTTTCTCCCCTTTTCCCCAATCTTTGTCTCCATATTTATCTGGTAATAAATTTGACTCTTTAAAACTATGAGTTATGGTTCTCTTGTGTTCTTTACAGGGGAACCAGCAACGCTCTGGGGAGAGGGTAGATGTTGGAGCCACAGCCGCCATTGCACTGCACATGCCCCAGTATATGAGCTCTAAAGGGTTTATGAAGATCCACTTAAAAATGGGAGTTTTCATTCCTTCTCTTCATTTATTGATAAAATATTAGGGTAAACTGAAAGTGTTGTTACATAACCTTTTCTACTATTTTGTATGAAGGGCCTCAGAACAAATCCAGACCTAAAGAGCAGAGAGCAGTGAACTCCAGTTTCCCGCGGAAGCATCACTTCCCACACAGATCCTCCTCTGGCAGGTATCTCTGCCTTTCTTGCTCACTTTGCAGCTGTCAAGGATGTCTGGATCTCCACTGTCATTCTTGTTGAGTTCTCTATAATACAGAGGAATGTGAGTGTAGGAGTGCTCCTATTCCCCGCTCCAAGCTGGTCACACCGACACACTTTTTGCATCCTTATCCTGTTCACACTTTCCCTATCACACACGTTCTTTCTTTTTTTTCATTGCCCTCACTCTCCTGCAGTCTTTGTTCTCCTGCCGCCGTTCTGTTGTCCTTTTCATCTATGGTTTCTGCCTTGCTGGCTGTTTTGCTGAGAGACTCCAGCTGGAAGTCCTGGTAGGAAGAAAGGCGGGATCCCAAGTGTGTGGGCAGGTCTTTAGACTTCTGCTGTAAGGGGGAAGCCTACAATAACTCCTACAGACTTTCCTCACACACACACACACACGCAAGCACGCACGCACACACACACCTACACGCACACGCATGCACACACACACACACACACACACACACACACACACACACACACACACACACAGTCAAACAACCATGCATGCTCATATTACTCTGAAGAGATTTTTAGAGAGGTCAGTTAACATAACATGAATATTCTTGGGCTGAAGAAAGTTTGCAGCAGAAACTTTCTGCTGCAAATAAAAGGCATGCAGCTGCAATTCTGTGTAAGTAGGCAACAGAAGCATTTTGTTTTATTTTTTCATTTTCAAAGTTGAAACACATTTTCAAATTACTCGAGTCTAAGTTAAAAATCTGTTTTAAATTCATATCAAGTAAACAGTTGAGAAGAAAATTAACTGAAAACATTTTTAGAAGAAATTTAAAACAGTTAAAAAAATAAAAGGCATCTCACATAAAGACACTGACACAACACAATGAGCAGAAACACCCTTCTGTTGATTCAGATGGTGATTTGTCTTTCAGTAAGACCTTTAATCAGTTTTCTTAGCTTGTTTTGGGGTTGGCCTAAAATTTGGTTGAAGTAGAATTAGTTTTCAGCTAAGACAAAATTTTAAAGCCCTATTACTGACCCGTCTGCTATGTTGCATTTAACAACAAATACTTTCATAAGGAAAAGCTTTTTGCCGGGAATAAAATTCCTTGTGTGTGTGTGTGTGTGTGTGTGTGCTACCCTGTAATGAACTACTTACTGAGCATGTGCTGTCTCTCATCCATTCACCACTGAGATAGGCACTAACCCTGTGATAAGTAAGATGAGCAAATAGGTGAGTGCTACATTCATTTTAAAGTTTTTTTTTTTTTTTTTTAAGTTTTCTTAAGGATGCAAGTTAATAAGGTTGGTACTAAGTAATTCCCTTCCATTTCCTGAACTCTCCTGTAATAACATAAAGAAAATGTATCTAAAGTGTGGAAAATAAAGTTATGAAAACAATAAAGGTTCCTTTGACTGAAGTTATTAAATGTTCTGCTTTACTGTACTGCATAAAGACTTAAAATAATTATGATAATATAAGCTTAGTCTCCCTTCCAGGTCCTTTCTGTTCCACACCGTCAAGCTGAATTTGTTTCTTTATTTAACAAGTGTCCTGGCATTAAAAACAGACATTATGTAATTTCATTAACAAATATTCTACTAATCAGCAATAAATTATGTTAGAACTAATAATAGTTTTATTGTGTAAACTGTAAGATCAAAAAATGAATAAGTGATTTACTCTCCATCTGAACATGGTACATTGATTTTGTTTTAACAGGCTTGAAAACAAATAGTGTTAAAATGCATATTTAAAATATTTTAGAAAATAAAAGACAATTTGCTTTGCTTTGAATTAACTAATCCTAACCCTTTCATTGAAGGTGGGCAGAATATTATTTAATTGTGAATGTGCTTGTTTTACAGTGTTAGTCTGTTTCTGAATAATAGGAGAGGGTGTAAATAATTGTGTTACCTACTTTGAGGAGGTGGATGGGCGAAGCTTACATGTAATATATATTCACTCAGATTTTAAAGGAAACAATTTTACAAATTCCACTTACATGTGATCTCAGTTCAACTAAATATGTTTGGCTTTAATATAAAATATGTTTTGAACTATGTTTATTTTTTTTTAAATCACATATTGACAATAAAATCACCTTTTGAACTCCCCCGTAAATATTTTAAATAAAAAAGGTAGTATACTGTTCACATGAGGGGAAAAAATTACTAATTTATGAGCTTAGCGCCACCTTGTGGAAGCAATGTAACATAAGTCGACTGTATGGAGAATTACACAGGACTTTGTAATATCAATGAAATGTTAATGTATTTTGTACATTAAAATAGATAAATTCGTTACATACACAGTGGCGCCTTGACATGTTTTGTTTATTTCTGTTAACTTTGATTGATTTGACTTGAAGTCAATTAAAACCCCGAAATTCAGTTTCTCTGAAAATTAGGATAATATAAATCCATCAATCTTTATTTATATAGCGCTTTGCAACATCCAACAGATGAACAAAGTCAGCAAAATTAAAACAGAAATAATCAAACACACAAAGAAGAAAACAACAGAATAAAAAATCATTTTGAAAACATGCAATGAAATAAAGAGTGCCTACAAAATGTGTGCGAGTGTCAGAGCATCACAGCTCTACTATTAAAAGCCGTTTGAAGGAAAATGTTTTAAATTTACATTTAAAAAGTCCAGGATCTACAAGAAAAAAAAGAGTGGTCACCCACTGCTCACCTTGAATTTGGTACCACAGTGCCCTCTTGTGTAAATTAGATTTTGTCTAAGGTTAGAAAGTTACTGGTAAATGGTTAGGATAAGTGTCTGGTAAATGGTACATGAAAAAAAATCAATACAAAGTCCTCAGATCAATAGAAGTTCAAGGTGTGTGTGTGTGTGTGCTTTTGTTTGTAATACCTTGTGGGGACGATTATCCTGACATATACTACGTTGTGGGGACTGAAGCCTGGTCCCCACAAGGGGAAACCCTATTTTTGGGTCAGGGGTTAGAGTTAGGACTAAGGTGTGAATTGAGTTTTGGTTAGGCTTAGGGTTAGGTATGTGATGGTTAGGTGTTTGAGAATTTTCACTCTCGAGGTACGCGAGCCCACCAAGATTGGTTCCAGCTCATATTGCTTCCTCATAGGTAGTGCACTCTCACTCAAGATCAAGAACCATCTTGAGCAACAGGGTACTATCTTTGTGGCAGGTGTATGGTGCTTGCGGTGTGCTCCAGGGAGCCACCTTCTGGTTTTGTATGTGTACTCAGTTTTAACTAATCAAAATTGTGAGAAAAA
Source organism: Poecilia mexicana (assembly GCF_051168715.1). Classification (NCBI taxonomy): domain Eukaryota; kingdom Metazoa; phylum Chordata; class Actinopteri; order Cyprinodontiformes; family Poeciliidae; genus Poecilia; species Poecilia mexicana. The sequence goes on from NW_028263388.1 coordinate 3,071,276, forward strand.
CATTAGAACAGCTTTTTTTTACAATAGCCAAGCCAGACTGCAGGAGAAACTACACTTCTTAATGCTTCCACAATAATTAAAAGAAGTAGCAGCCAGGCTAATCAAATGTATTTATAACTCATCAGAGTACGCGTCCACCTCCAGAACAGCAGAACTTTTATCAGTTTGATGGTGTGGTGCAAACAAGTCTGGACCACACAATAAATAAAAAATCACATTCTTTCAGCAACTGTTGCTCTCCATCAGTCTAAGAAGGGTTGTAATGCTATTTGAACCTATTGAAATAAGAATACTTAGAAAATGTTTATGACTGCTGTCAAAATTCCCAAAGGTGGAAGTTAAAGTGATGGCAGCACAGTCAGGTGTATGACTTGTTTTGATGGGTTGCTAGGAGGAACATTCAATGAACTGAAGCAGCAATATAAAATAGTTTGACTGAATTCTTTACCAGCAATGTAAGACTCTGAAAAAGGGAAGTTTCTAAACAAATCATGTAGACTTGAGTTCATACACTGCTTTCACATTCTACCTTAATTTTGTTTATTACATAGTGATATATGTAATGATATTTAAAATAAAAACACTCAACATTGAAGGAAATTGCAGGCTTTATGACAATAGAAGAAAAAATCATCTTAAAACATCTAAATAAGACAGGTTTTAACCTCAATACTTAAGTGAGGTTCTATAAAACATTACAGTGATAGATCCCTTGTCTACATTGTTTAAACTGACAAGCTGTTTAAAATGAAAACTAAAGATGTTAATAAAATGGTGTACTTTATCATGTTAGCAAACATTAACAGACTGAGATGTTTAAGTAGCTAGCGTCAGCTACAGATGGTGTCACTAGTGGTTAGCTTCCACCATCCTCACTTCTCTTCATTTTCAATAAGTTAGGAGTCATGACATTTTTCGACCACAGTCAAGGGAACTATAATTCACAATAATTTCATAGAAACTCATTTCTAAATACTAAAACCAAAAGAACAGAACAATTACACTTTTACAATGTATCCATCATTAATATCCTTGATTTTAATCACAAACAAAAGAATAAAAAAAACTTGATAACCACACAAAAATAATTTAAAAAAAGAGTATCATGTCTTTATACCCTAATGCCAACAGAACAACTATACTTCAAAGTAAACCAGAGCCTGAATTCCAAACTCATATTATTCTTTCAGACAGTTGGTTCAGCCTTGAACCACAGAGAAATATCAAAAATTCTTTTCACTTTCACCACTTACAAGCTTACTTACGGTATGATTACTTTTACATGTATATTACAAGCATTCCATTAGAATCAACTCAGACTCATAGAAAAAAAAAGTGCAAAACAATTCCCATTATAAAGTTGAAACATGGGTCACTTCACTGAGAATAAATCAGGTTAAATCTTGTAAAGTACAAACTGAGTCAGCATGAAGCACAAACAGCTACAAGTGTCAACAGCAGGATGAAAAAAATAAACTCCTCATCTTCATATGGATTTTGATGTATTCAAGCAGTGCAACCTGGCAGGGACATGGCACATAAATGCACTAAACAGCAGAAACAATAAAGGTCATTCAAACAATTGGTAAACTTTCAGTTCACGACGAGATTTCTTAGAGAAAGATTTACCAGACGATATATAGGACATGTAATATTAAGCTTGAGAGGATTTTTTTTTTTTCTAAAACATAATTAGAAATCTTACCGACATCCTGGCACATTTTAAAACTGGAATCTCCGTTACATCTGAGCTCTTCCAATTCAATATTTCAGTTTTAACTCAGCATGCATTCAAAGCAAACTTCCACCCAGACTAAAAGGAGTGAATTTCTGAGCCTGTTGAGCTCCGATCTCTGCCACATACAAAGCTCCGGCCTTTAGATCCAGGTCAACCAGGTGGGGCTTCACATCTTCCGCCAGCTGGATGACGCTTGCCACTTTGCACTGACCAATTAACCCAACAGGTGGTGCATCCAGCAGTGTAATCTGATTGGTGTTTAGCTGTACAACAACAAAATATTTTTTGTCTGGAGTTAGGCGAACAGAGTAGGGTGCATCCTCTGTGAAGCAGCTGCCCCATGTGCCCAGCCAGTCCCCTGTGATGGAGTTAAACACCTGGATCCTTTTGTTGCCCCTGTCAGCCACCCACACTCTCTGGGCACTATCCACTGACACGCTGTGAGGAACGTAGAACTGAGCCAGGCCTTGTCCTTTCTCTGCGTGCATCCACAACACTTTCTGGTCTTTAGAGAGCTTGATGAGGCGGTTGTTCATGCCTCCATCACCGTCCACAATATACATTTCACCTGATTCATGGACAAAAATCTCAGCTGGCTGGTCAAACTGCAGAGGGTCCAACCCAGAACCTGCTTTACCTGGAGTCCCAAGCACCTGACACATGCAAGAAAAGATTATAGAACAATGGTGAGTGATAGAGAATGTTTCTGTGTTAAAATCCTGTTTCTGGCATAAAAGAAAAATCTAAAAGGAGCATTTACCTGCAAAAGCTTTCCTGATGGGGAGTACTGTTTGATGGAATGGCCATATGGACCGCCCCCGACATCAGTGATCCAAATGGTGGGATCTTTGGAGGATGCATCTGCTAAAAACATCCCATGAGGCATCTCTAGAGTGGTTGTGTTCCATGACATGAGAAACTCTCCTTCTGTGGTGAAGACCAGCACCTTGGGGACATTAGCTCCTGGAGAAAAGTAAAAGTTAACACTGACTCAGATAACCAGAAACAAGTCTAAAAATGGAAAAAAAAGAACAATAAAGAACCTTTCAAAAAGAGGCTATTGCTGTTTTTGATGCATCACACAGAATCATCGGAGTTACTTCAGTCAAAGAGGTCAACAAATTCTATTTTTTTCAACATCTCAGAATGTTCCTTGTTGTTCCCAATGTAAAAGAATCTGGATGTTTAGCTGATTATCTTCTCAGGCATCTATTTTCTGGCCCTTGTAGAAGCACATTCCTGAAAACTAACAATCTGCACTGCAGGCTGTTTGCTGAGTTTGAAAGCCTGTGGAAGGCTTTCGATAGAATTGGTGAGACCATCTCAACATGATAACTAAACAGTGAGGTTTTCAACCCCTGCAAATATGTTTTCTTTTCACTCTTGCTGTCATCACTGGTAAATAAACAAATAGGTGGAACAGAGCAATGTTCTTCAAAAGACATCTGCATTTTCCCCATTTAATTAACTTTGGCTTACTCAGCTGATTAATCTGATCTCAGCTTCCCATCAATCTTTACACTGATGTAAACTAAACAAAAACATTAATGTTTGTCACCAGCTAACCTGTCATTCACGAGAGGACCCAAATTTGGGTCCTCGGCCCTTGCCGCAACAAGATCAATTGAAAACACATGCTATACATTTATCAATATAGGCATATTGCATATCCACGGATCGGGGAAAAGCTCCTCTAAATGACAGAAACAATATTTTCTACCTCAACAACACCCAGCTTGAACACTAAGCAGCTTGATAAAAAAAAACGTAATTAGATGCTAACGAGGCATACCCGGTAAAAAACGCAACAGTGAAAGAGCTAGGTGGCCCGATCCTCACAAACTATCGATCAGAGTAAAGCCGAAGCTCTGCCGTTTCCAACAATACCAGAGTCACCACGCTACGTGCAAAACTCACTGAACCAGCAGCTAAAGAAGACAAAAAGAAATAGCTCATTTCACGAAGCGAAAAGCATAAATTCAGTCCTACCTTTGCTGTTTCGTGGTCATAATCCTTATTAGACTAAATATTTCCACTTGGTTCGATAATCCATTTTCCCTAAGTCCGTCTCACATTGTTTTCGGCTCCGCCCAGAGCCTCTTCCGTGTCCTGGCTACCTTATACAAAATCTAGAGGCGAACTCCGTCAATGTAGGTCACGTGCGTTTTCCGCCCTGTAATTGGTGAATGGCTTTAGGTTCCGTATTCATGTCAACGCCCTCGGATTCTATTGGCTCTGACGGTTCGAAAGACGTGTCAATCATCAAAATTGGCCAATGGGTTCCCGAGAAACTGCCCAGCGTAATTTTGAACGTCTGAATGGAGAATTGCATGATTTTACGCGCAGAGCGCATTATTATTGTAATATAATTGTGAGATATATTAGTTTTTTCATGTGATTATATCATTTTGACAACTTAGTTTTCATTGCTATTTGCATTTTCATTGTTATATAATTATATTTGAAATGTTATTGTGAGTTAATCTGTTCCATTTTCAGATTATTACAATTTGTCTATTTTTTTCTCTTTTTATGAATGAATGCAATGTGGATTTTTAAAAGGAACCTCCAAAAACAATTATTAGATGTAATTACTTATCTATGATAAATAATTATTTATTTTATGATAAGAATAAATGATTGAAACAGAACCTACAGAAAAAAAAACTGAGAAAGTTCAAATGGCACAAATTGTGCCAAAATGGCTAATTTGGAAGGTCCGCCTAGATTTTTATCAAGTAGGACCTCTCTAAAAGTCATATGATTAACTTTTTTTTCATGAAACTTGGCACAGTAAAAGGTCAGATTGTGTACTGTTGTTTACTACAGGTTTTGGATTTCATCTGCTTGCTTTAAAAGGAATCTTAATATATTGAACTGTTTTTTAGGCGGAAATAGATAATGTTTCCTAATTTCTGCTGTGTATCATATTAATTTACTTTCATCAGTAACAGGCAGGGTGGTTTTTAGAGCTGTAATATATTCTCTAGGGTCTTACCTTTGTTTTGATACCAAAACAATTAAAATAAACTCTGTAGTTCTTGAGATGCATTCAATTCATTTTGGGCATGTTATTTTCAGCCATATTTCTCAAAAACAGGCCATGAGCTTGTAAGGCTAAACAACATTTTTTGGGGAAAAAAATGTTATTTAGCAGGTGACATTTGCTGCTGATAAATCTTTAGTTTGCACACCCAAAGCACAAACAGTGTCACATTAACTAAGGTGTGTACCTCTCTGTGCTACGTACACCACCGCCGCATCCTGGTTGACAGCCACACAGAACACCTCTCCGGTGAAGATCTCCGGGTTCTTGGGCCAGCCCAGGTCCAGTTTGTATAGCGGTCTGCCCATCAGCTGGTAGTCGTGTCTCAGCCTGGAGCTGTTCCGGCGCAGCCCGCCGTCACTGCTGCCGCTGTACAGCAGCGTCATGAACAGGATTAATGACACCATACCTGAAGCTATCAGGCACCAATGGCTTCTCTTCTTTATCAACATTTGCTGCCTCGCTGTGACTGGAACTAAAATCTGTTTCAAATCGACAAGGACACAAAGCGTAAGCACAAACTAAAACCCCTCTAACGATTAATGAAATGCGTGATAAAGTCCTGTATGGATGTCAATCAGTAGTCACTTCCTGGACTCATTTGGTGCGTTCTTTTCATGCTCGTAAATTGGATTATCGAGTTACCAGTTGGAAAAGGAATTAGAATGCGCCATGAAGTTGAAACCGACCTTTAAAGTCGATACAAGAATTTCTGAATTCAGTAATTCAGTATACCCATATAATGTCGATAAAGTTGTTGGTTGGTTTATAGGACGTTACTGGCATGGCATTGCTTTCAGGAGTTGGCGGTTTCGCAGCGTTCAACTAAGACTTCCGAGAAAACTTGAATGCATCACCAGGCGAACACACATGTAGTTCCGGTTTGAACATGACAAACCTAAATCACATGACAAAACTAAATCACATGACAAAACTAAAACGCTGACCAAAATGCGATTAATGTTTTAGGATAAAGTAGCTAAAATGTTTAAATGGCTCTTAATTATGGATCCCTAAATGCATATTTAGGGATCCATAAATCCATATTTAGGGATCGTCGATTTTTGTCTGGGGTTAGGCGAACAGAGCCAGAGCATCCTCTGTGAAGCAGCTTCCCCATGTTCCCATCAGTTTTATTAATTTACAAATGAACAAAAATTGCAGTGAAACTGTAATTTTCATAAGTAAGAGTTGGGAGTATGTAAACTTGATTTAAAGAAAAACTTGATGTTACATCACATCTGGAATAGGGTGTGTTAATAGTCTCAAGGGACTGTTTTTACAGAAATATATTTTAAGTAAGCCCATTACAAGTCTAAATTCCAGTTCACACTAAAAATTGTAATATGTATTAAAAGCAGAATTTAATGTTAATATTATTTTATATTATATTATTTAATATTATAAAAATATAAAAAAATATTTTGCGTTTTTGCAGAGGTTGACAGCTGTGGGTTCCCTTTCCAAAAAGAAGTACATGTCATTATATACTCAACTAGAGCAAGGTATATTTCCCCAAGTGTACTAGCAGTATATTAGCATGTGTACTTTCTAGAGAATATTTGACCCACTTTACGTTTATGAAAGTATATTTTGAAGTGTACTGTAAGTTTACTTGTACTAAAACTGCAGCTTTTACTTTTACAAAGTACTTTATACAAGTTACTGAAAGCAATCTTTTAAATATACGGTTAGTTTTCTAGAAGTAGATTTCTACTGCCCTTTTTAACATTGTTAGGATAAGTGTAATGAGCATGAATGTTGGGCGTCTGACCTTTAATACCATGTGGGACATGCCAGGAAAGAAGCTGTCAACCTGCAAAGAACTTCCATTGCACTTGTCATTTTTCTATCAAGGTCTGTTCTTGACTGTTTTGGTTTGTAAATCCAAAGCATTGATGTTTATGTGTTGCATCACACTGAGTACATCTGTCCACTGATTCATCAACCACAGAAGTTTTTAATGGTGGTCTCTGTGATTGTCATTTTGAACTCATCCAAGAACTTTCTTCTTTTGTCTGGTGTTGGAGTGTGTGGGAAATAAAAGGTGTTTGGCATGTAGTCAAGGTCATGTACATATATGTACATATTGAAAGAAATGTCGTTGCAAGGCTCCAATAATAATAAAATGAATAAGTAATGATAAAAGAATCAATATGAATATAAACAATAAAAGATTAAATTATTGACGATTTACTAGTCCTATGGCATGAGGGATGAAGCTGATGTGGAATCTGGTTGTTCTACATTTAATGCTTCTAAATCTTTTCCCAGAGGGCAGCAGGGAAAACAAACCATGCTGAGGATGCAAGGGGTCTTTTGTATTTGTCCGAGCCTTGGACAGGCAGCAACTGCCAGCGTTGTCAAGAATGGAGGATGCTCAGTCCCAATGATTCTTACCACTCTCTCTATAAAAGTATAGAGTGAGTGTTACATGCTCCAAACCATACAGAGATTTTGCTGGCTTCTCTATTGTCCCTCTGTAGAAAGGAGTGAGACTTAGAAAAACAGAGAAACATAATAAAGTAACTCCAGCGTGCATGTGAATATATTAAAGATTGGCAGGTGTCGCATGTAACTGAGATATCAGCAAGTGTGCACTACAAATCCGTTAATATGGATCTTCAGGACAAACTCTCTTTCTAGTCCAAGAATCACGTCGTTTGTGGTCATGAGTTAAAATCCTACACACTACAGCAAACAGGTGTTCTAACTATCATTCATCCCCCTAGAACAGTGTTTCTCAACCTTTTTTGGGCCAGCGCCCCCCTATCCATTGTCCAGGTTCCTCACCGGCCCCCATCAAAGAATTTGTAAGCTACTTTGCACTAAATATTATTTTATTATTAACATTACTATCATTATTGTTGTTTTTATTTTTATGGTTGTTTCTGTATTTATCGTCAAAAATAATTTCCCAGAGAACAAAAAAGCCATGTGAATAGAAATTATTTTTACAGATGTCTACGAAAAATGCAATGAATGGACATTTAACGTAAAATCGGCAGGCCTATCAGCAGCTAAACAGAGTGGAAAAAATATTCTTGTTCTGTACCATTTTCTGATGTTAAATCTTTCATAAAAGATGCACAGCAATGCCAGATTAAACTTTAAACTACTTACGAAAAACTGTGCTCTGATCATTAAATCATGAATAGAACTGCAACAATATCAATCATAACTCTTCTTCTCTTCAGTGTTTCTGTCAGTTTCTGGTGGAGCAGCTCTGTGCTGCTTTCAGGACTATGGGACATCAGAGGATCATCCATAAAATTTCACCCACATGGCATTTACTGAGCAAACCAGAGCTTTCAGTGGAAAAACAAAACTTGCAGATCCTTAATGCCATAAAAATATGGGACAGAAACATGGATTATATCCAGGGATGAAGGTAGTTTTTAATTCTTGGGGTACTAACTCTTGAATTGCTACAAAATAAAGCTGTATTCCCTCAACCCACTGGCTGCAATGTTAACACTGCAAGATGCCATGAGACCTAAATTCTGAACATCATCCCAGTGCATCCCAGTTTTCCATGTCTGGCATATAACCATTCATTTTAGCTTTTAAACTGGTTATATTGATTCTGTGTCCAGACAGAGGGATAATCAATAGGCCTAGCATCATGACCTGTTTGTTCTGAAGATCCTGCAGCTTCCACTTCGTCTTCCTAACATGGCACCTCCTCACCCTGACTCTCATACTGATAGGAGGAACCACCGAGAGCTCTGTTTGGTTAAAAGCACATCTTCTGAAGTTGGGATGTTTTTCCTCCAACAGGTTCACTTCAAACCAGATGTTGGACTGGATTTTATTTCAATGTCATTTGTGAATGTTAGAGATACATTTTTAACAATGGAGCTATAAAGGTTGGAAAAGTTTATAATTTTGGAGAAAATCTCATCAACATCAATATTTCCACTAAATAAGAAGCAAAAAAATTGTTTGATAGAGGAAAAGCCTCTCAAACTCTGAGCTCAAAGCAAGATGCCAGAGAGCAATAAAACTTTATTTTTTTAATTAGACAATTTAATTTCACATAATTATCGTGGTAGAAGCCATTTGTTTGTTAAATACTTAATGAATATTTACCGTGTTTGATGTTTGTTGTGAATGACGTAAACTCACAGACGAACGAGGTAATTAGTCCAAGTTTGTTCATTCAGAAACTACAGTGGCTGTAAAACGCCACAGCAAAGGTAAAATAACCTCCAGCAGGGCCGAGCGCAAATCGTGACACCGCACCTACTAATGGCACTTCCGGTGGCAGGTGTAACACCTGCCACAAGTGCCACTGCTTTCGGGACTAGCTGCCAGAGTTGCCACTGCGTTCGGCTGACTTCGGCTGACCTCGGCACCTCGTACTGGCACTTCCGCTGACACCTGCCACAAGTGCCACTGCTTTCGGGACTAGCTGCCAGTGCTGCCACTGCGTTCGGCTGACTTCGGCTGACCTCGGCACCTCTTACTGGCACTTCCGCTGCCACCTGCCACAAGTGCCACTGTTTTCGGGTCTAGCTGCCAGAGTTGCCACTGCATTCGGCTGACTTCGGCTGACCTCGGCACCTCGTACTGGCACTTCCTCTGACACCTGCCATTAGTGCCACTGTTTTCGGGTCTAGCTGTCAGTGTTGCCACTGACTTAGGCAAATGGACTACATATCCCATGATGCTTTATTACTAGTAGAAGAAGAACTTAAAGACAGACGAAGAAGACAGAATTTAATAAGAGTTTTTTTTCGCAGAAATACTTATGTTAGCTGAATTCCTACACGTTTTGTATATCATGTATGATTCGTTCATCCTATTTATTCACTAAAGTTAATCTGAATAATCCAGCCGACTCCTTTCGTCTTTGTATTAATCAAATACACAGCAGGTATCAGGGATGCCATTGGTTTCGGCACCTTTGTAACAGCTGAGTCTGGCTTCCGCTAGACCTGCCATTAGGTGTCCAGGATGTTTCAGAGCTGTCACAACTGGTGCCGATGTTTTGGGGGATGGCAATGACAGTTTTTTGAAAACGTGTTACTTATAATGCGTGTTTATAAAAAAAATTCAATGGTAATTGGTTAAATAACCAATTACCATTGAATTTTTCCATTTAACCATTTAACACTTTGAATATTTTTGACTGAGTTTAATTCAAGCAAGATGGCCAATTGAATATACTATAAAGTGTCACTATTACAGTGGAACCTGTCACTATGTTCAAGAACACATCTGGTTAATCACACATCACTGATAGTTAATAGGACTTTTTACTTAATCAAAATGACATTCAATCCTTGCCCATGTTTATATCGCAGAACAGTGGCTGACATGGTGCAACAGGAAGCCAAATGTTGCAACTGGATAATAGTAATAATAATCAGACTCTGTAAGCTATGCTAATTAACGTATATTGTAGAAATTAATCAAGTTTGAAAAATAAATTTAAGCTTAATGATCATAATTTCTCATGGAGGAATAATAAGTTATTTGATCCTGATGTAGTAAATTCACACGTTGACTAAACATGAATTTTACAGCAGACTTCAAATTGCTGTTTAAAGTATTTATATACAATGGCTAATAAATATTGACAAATCAATTACTATGCATATACTTTGTGACATAAACTTGAAAAAATGTTGAAACATATCTGCCAAATAAAATAATATGTAAGCAGCACAATTTTCTTTGAAAAAAGCATTTTCATCTTAAGTATAACCCAAAGTAATTTTTATTTCCAAAAATATGTAACAATCTTGTTCTTAATGCTGCTTAGGATTCACACATTGTCAAATTTTTTGAGGTGTAAATACTTTGTGTTTTGACTTATCAATATTCAATATTGGTGTAAAAAAATTTGAAGGTGGTTTAACTTGAAAGTGAAAGTCCTCCTGCTGCCTTGAAAATGCTGTTGAAATGCATTTTGTAGCTCAGATTTTAGTCATTCTCTCATCTTTGAATAAGAAAACTTTGAAGACAATGAACAGAACCAGAAACAAACACAGAGAAGCAACCTTCATTTATGCCACACAAATCTGTAATAAACTTGACAAATAATGAAAAATAGCGGGGATTAAATTTAATAAATAAAAACAAGTAATAACTATTTAAACCTGGTTAACAGGCATTTTTGGAAAATTATGATAACATGTTTCTTTTTTTAAAAATTGCATTATCTTAACAAAAAACAATGAAAGTTATAGTGGCCACTATAACTTATGACATCCTGTGCACTGTCATGGAACCATGCTGAACATAATGTCACTCTGGAATTGTCAATATCTCATGTTGCCACTGTCACAAATATTAACTAATAAGTCAATATTAGTGAACTTACCCGGTTTAATAATCAATAGCATTATATTAAGGTCACTGTATGAAAATAATTATAATCCGGAATTGACAGGAGCTTGTGAGCACTGACATACCATGGCAACCGAGTATCAGTTGTAGTGGTAGGTACCTAGTGGTAGCTATTATCAGCTGTTGCAGAAGAGGTCCCATCTGACAGTGCAGGAGTTGTCTTTCTCTGTTTAAGTCTGAACACCGGCTGTATATTTAAATATGTATGAGAATTATGTTGTAATTAAGATATATTTTATTTCTATTTGTTTGAACTAAAGTTATTCATATGCTACATTCTGTCTGAAACAGATAGAGAATGAGGTTAGCAGCCTGTGGCACCCATGGCCACCTTACTTGTGCCACCTTACCCAGTGGTAAGGTGGCACAAGTGGCACCTTACCCAGAAGCCCGTGGCACAAGTGACAGCTTATGGAAACTGTCAACATGTTTTCACTGAGGCTGTTTATTGGAAACTGAAATTTGAGACTGTATAAAAAATAGACCAGGGCATATTTACTTTTTTAAGGGAACAGAATACTTAAGAGGAAATGCAATACTTTGTGCCAGATCCACCATTATTTTCATTAATTATAAATTCATTCATATTAAATCTGACACAGAAGCTGTCACCAAAGAATATTCTATTCCTATTCTATTGTTTTCCCCACTAAGCATATTTAAATATGCTGAAGTATGTATAATACAATTAAAAATACTTTAAAAATACAACTGTTTATAAATATGGCTGCATGTATAAGGTTTCCAGTAACAAAACAGCATGTTATGAAAGATTAAATGTTCAAATACGTGATTGTGCCTGTTAAACATATAACGTTGAGTGGATCGGTCGAACGCTATAAGATGGCCGCCCTAAATCTCGTCAGCAAAAATAGGCGAGAGCGGTCCGTGAGGCGTGGGAGGTGCCAGTATAGGTCGTGGCAACCCTTGGAAGGTGCCGAAGTCAGCCGAAGTCAGTGGCAACACTGAGAGCTAGACCCGAAAACAGTGGCACTAATGGCAGGTGTCAGAGGAAGTGCCAGTACGAGGTGCCGAGGTCAGCCGAAGTCAGTCGAACGCAGTGGCAACTCTGGCAGCTAGACCCGAAAACAGTGGCACTTGTGGCAGGTGTCAGCGGAAGTGCCAGTACGAGGTGCCGAGGTCAGCCGAAGTCAGCCGAACGCAGTGGCAGCACTGGCAGCTAGTCCCGAAAGCAGTGGCACTTGTGACAGGTGTCACACCTGCCACCGGAAGTGCCATTAGTAGGTGCGGTGTCACGATTTGCGCCTGCTGTCTCTCACTTTTTAACCATCAATCCGTTCCAAGCCGAGCGAGACCTCCGTGAACCCCACCGGGCGGCTTCAGCACTAACCAATCGGAACACGTCTTACATCGCTCGTCCTTAAGCCCCGCCCAGAATGTTCATGTAAGCTTCCCCAAAGCAAATAAAGTTGTATAAGCAAGAAAACGAATTCAACCAAAAACTCAGAAAAAGTTTCAACAAAAAAAGAGAGCCATAAAAAAAGTACCCATAAAAAAAGTTTCAATCAAAGAAAAGAGACTCAACCAAAAAAAAAAAAAAACACTTATTATTCACCTTACCTTTTATTATATCCTTAAGATAGAGTATCCGTGAATTTTTCAGTCAGTTTTCCACGAAGCTGAAGTTGGTTTCCAATTCTAGCTTCCAATAGCTAAAGAGCGATTCCACTTAATTTTTCACTACTTTCCGCATCTTTTCCCGAGGTAAAATCACACCTGAATAAAGATACACCCATAGACATAATATAATATATATATCCTTATGGATACACCGCTTCGAGTTATGGCGGCCAATGTCTGACGTCACTGTGAAAAGGGTCTATTGCGCGTGCGCCTCTTGCCACGTCTGAATTGACTGTTTGTCGCGTCACGACGTTTTGCTGTACCTTTGAGTGCTACGAGGGCAACTGAGCTTCCTCGACTGTAATTTTCTTCTTTGTGTTTATTATACATTTTATATATTTGTATTTTTGTGCGAATGACACTCCCCGAAGCTCAGAGGCACGGTACATGTAGAGTAAACCATCGACGAAGCGACACCATGGAGGTCGTGGACAGTCCGCTGAACCTGGTAAGTTCCCATCTTGATGTTGCAATAACAGGCTAATGTAAAAGAGTCCGTGTTAGCATGGTGAATGTTAACTGACCGATCCGGTATCTGCTTTAGCGCTGGTTTTAAATGCCTGCACAGTGCCTTACAAGGACTTACTGTACAGTGGTTTAGAATCTGTCATGCTTGTTTCGGTTGTGGGTCAAGTATACTGCTTATTTGCGATTATAGTAGCAATATTTGTCCACACGTTGACCCTTGACTAATTGTCGCACACGTTTAATGTTTTTGTGTCATTAAACGACTTCAATCATTTTCCTATCTGGCAACGACAGAGAAGAAAACCAATTACGTGAGCTGCTAAATACAGTCGTCACAACGGTTTGGATTTCTGATATGCTAACGCTTTTGAGGTGTGATGGGAAATTACTTATTTCTCTTTTTTTCTATGGATAACAACGAGGGACAAAAATGCTTAATAAGAAATCCCTCGAGAACGGCATTTTTATTTAGCTTTATTTTCACAAATGTTAGTAGTGACATATCAATGAAACTTTAGGTAATAATTTAACCTTGTTAAGCTCCAACACACCCGAATCAAGTGAATGACTTTTACATCTGCATATCCATACGATTCCCAGTCTGTGCTGCGTGAGGGAGAATTTCCTCAGAATTCACCTGTCTCACCTGTCTGACAGGTGAATTCTTGTGCTGTTTTTGTGCTGTTAATTATCACCATAGTAACACTCTAGTGACATTTAAAAAAGTAATATTTAAGCTGCTTTATCTGCAGCTGAAATATTATTTTTTTAAATGTCACTAGAGTGACATTTACAAAATACAATACAGCTTTATCTGCTGTATTGTATATTTCCACTTCCAGCTTGGTATGATGATAAATCATGTCGATGAAATTGCACAGTCTCAGTAAAACCAGAATCATAATTTCACTATTTACATACATGCTCCCAGAAAACCATTTTTTAATCATGGATGTGCCAAGTTTCAGCGAGAACTCTGAGCTTCTTTGTGTGTGTTAGATTTAACTATGTCTAATCATGTGTTAAGTGTTCATACAATGTAGAGAGCTTGGAGACTGTTTGTGTATTTTAAGCTATTTAATCTAAACATCACTGTTTGAGCTCCTCACTGCGTTATGTGAGCACATTGCTGTGGGATGTATTCTGCTCCATATATCTGTTTTCACAGGGAGGGGTCTCATGAAAAGGGGCTCATGGCTAGGGATGATTATGAGATGTTTTTTTTATTGTTTCAGGGTAGGGCTGAACCAATAAATCATCCCCAATTTCCTTAATTTTGGGGGATTGGTGATCGCTTACATGTAAAGCCGATCTTATCAAATGATCTTATCTTCCTCAGCAAAGGGCTAAAAATCAGCCACAGTCCTCTGTTGCTCTACTGTGAGATAGTCTGATAGATTCTCCAGGTCATGTTTGCAGTTGACAATAGTCACTCCACTATAGACCCTTTTCACAGTGACGTCAGACAATGGCCGCCATAACTCAAACCTGGGTATCTTTACTTCCGGTGTGATTTTGCCTTGGGAACCAAGCTGAAAAATTCCCGCATTCTCATAATCTTAAGGATATAATAAAAGGTAAGTTTAATAATAACAGCATTTAAGTGTTAGATAGCTGTTATTACTCATTGTAAATTCACCATTCTCTAACTGTGTATAAAATAAACAGCCTCCGATCGGAGAGTAAACCACCTAGCAGCAGCTTTAGCCACATTTAGGAAAAAATATACTCTCTGTCAGTGCTGTAACGTTTAGAGGTTCACTTTCTGTATTTTATAAAACAGTGTTTACGTGTTAGATAACCGTTATTAGTCATTGTCAATTTACCATTCTCCAACCAGCCTCCGATCATGAGTAAACCAGCTAGCAGCAGCTTTAGCCACAGTTAGGAAACATATACACCGCCGCCTGTCAGTGATGTAACGTTTAGAGGTTCATTTTCTGTATTAATGGAAAATAAAGGACATAAAAATAACTTTAATCTGATTACTGGATTTGAAATACGAGCTCGTTAGATTATTCGTTACCGGAAAAAGTGGTCCGATTAGAGGAAGGCATTACAAAGCAGCGGCGGCACCGGACATCTCTGCTTATAACAAACAAACCCCTATTTTATGGGATGAGTGGCAACTCCAGTCTATAATTTAAGAATCTGATCAAGATTAGAGCCTAAAACGTTATAGTTCAAAAAAGTAAAAAGTTCTGGTTAAGGAACAGTTATGTCACGTAGTTAGCTAGCTAACAAAATTCACTAATGCTAAGCTAACGGTTACGCAAAACAAAAATACCTACCTTCATAGTCAAACAGGTTTTGTTCGGTGAAGAATTTGTAGCCTTTGTCTAATTTAGATTTTGTTGTCAGAGAAAATTGGTTTGCAAATCGTGATCTATCTTCAAATCTTATTTTAGGCAAATGTTTTAGAGAACTCCATGTAAACTCCATGCTCCGGTGTTCTGTCTGATAACATATGCTGTCAGATATATATATATATATATATATATATATATATATATATATATATATATATATATATAAAATTCCCCTCTCACCCTCCGTGGGTGGTCTCTTTCATCCTCTGAGCTCGGGTCCTCTACCAGAGGACTGCGCAGAACCCTCAAGCTCGAGGGTTCTGCGCAGTATCTTGGCTGTGCCTAGAACTGCACATTTCTGGACTGAGATGTCTGATGTTGTTCCTGGGATCTGTTTGAGCCACTGCTCCAGTTTGGGGGTGACTGCCCCGAGGGCCCCGATGACCACAGGCACCACTGTGGTCTTCACCTTCCAGGCCTTCTCCAGTTCCTCTCTGAGGCCCTGGTATTTCTCCAGTTTCTCATGCTCCTTTTTCCTGATGTTGTGGTCACTTGGTATTGCTACATCCACCACAACGGCTTTCCTCTGTTCTTTATCCACCACCACAATGTCCGGTTGGTTCGACATTACCATCTTTCCAGCTTTCCAGAGTCCAGCTTTCTCCAGCCATTGGTAGGATTTCCTGATATCAGCCACTTCAGTTATTTGTCGGTGGTACATCCCATGTAGGGGCTTGTCTTCCCATGATGGTTCCTCCAGCACCTCGTCCTCTGTTCCCCATTGCCTGAGACATTCGCTGAGCACATCGTCCGTTGAGGCTTTGTCCTTGATGTATTTATGGATCTTAGATGTTTCATCCTGGACAGTGGCTCTCACACTCACTAGTCCTCTGCCTCCTTCCTTACGGCTCGTGTACAGTCTCAGGGTGCTGGATTTGGGGTGGAACCCTCCATGCATGGTTAGTAGCTTCCGAGTCTTAACATCCGTGGCCTTCATCTCTTCCATTGGCCAGCTAAATATTATTACTGGTAAGGCATAGCTGTTTATTGCACGGATCTTGTTCTTGCCATTGAGCTGGCTTCTCAGGACTTGCCTTATTCGTTGGAGGTATTTGGCTGTGGCTCCTTTCCTTGTGACCTCATCGAGGTTGCCATTTGCTTGTGGTATTCCCAGGTACTTGTAGCTGTGCTCTATGTCTGCTATCGTTCCCTCTGGGAGTGAGACCCCTTCTGTGCGGACGACCTTCCCTCTCTTTGTAACCATCCGGCCACACTTCTCTAGTCCGAATGACATCCCAATGTCAGTGCTGTAGATCCTGGTGGTGTGGATCAGTGAGTCGATGTCTCGCTCGCTCTTGGCGTACAGCTTGATGTCATCCATGTAGAGGAGGTGACTGATTGTGGCCCCATTCTTAAGTCGGTATCCGTAGCCAGTCTTGGCAAGCGGTTTGCAGTTGGCTTCAAGGGTGGTTTTCCACAGCCCCATCGAGTTTACAATGAAGGCTCTTAGAGTCCTATTGATGTTGTACATCTCTAACAGGTGTGCTCTGTTGTTAGTACCCTGCCATTGAGAGTACACTTTAGCTGGTTGGGTGGCTCTTGTGTATCTCTTTAGGCGGCTGGCCAAGGCTTGGAGCCTTTGTTTGGCAGTTTCGAGTGCTTCAGGTATGGGCATCTGGCTGTACTTCTTGGGTACTGATCTTTTCATTGCACCCCTTAGGAGCTCTGACAGCTGGCTCACTTCCCTCCTTGTTATCTTGATCTTAGCCTCTAACCGTCTTTTCCATGATGGATATTGGGTCTCATGGTTGCTCTTATAGCCGAGCATTTCAAGGATCACTGATGCTGAGTTGTATATCAGCTCATTGGTTTCTGTTATGGTGTTGGTAGGGATTGTTCTCAATGCTGCATTCACATCTTCAATGAGACTTTCTGATGGTACTTCACTCAGCCGTTGTAATTGGCGTCGGGGTTGCCTGGTGTTCATTCGGGCCACGATTCTCTCTCTCAGGTCAGTTGCTGTCTCGTTCAGCTGCATACCCAGTCTCGGGGTGGGGAGTAGTTAACTCCCCCCTGACCTTACCTTTGGGCTCCTCCCTTATGCCGTAGCATTTGTGTTGTACCTCGTCAATCTCAAGTTGTGATAGCAGTTGCCGTTTGCGGATGTTGGAGCACTGAGCTACTAGTTGTTTGGCAGTCATTGTAGACTGTGGGTGTCGAAGTAACCATTCCACCCTCAGTCTTTGCATGTAACCCCTCTGACTAGGGTTACTTGAGTAGTAGCACTCCAACAGATCCATGTTTTCGTCTCTCGCCCATTTCCGTCTTGTTCCAGTAGCCCATTTTTCATCAAGGTGCTCTGGTTCCCCAGCACCTGACGCAGACCTTGTTTGGCCGGGCGACGTCTGAGCCGGCATGTCATGCTTATCAGTGTCTCTCATTGTATGAGGTAGGCTATATAGCTCCAAGGGTCTTGCCTAGGGACCCACACTGCATAGCTCAATTGCACTGTTGTAACTTGCCCCAACCTGGATTCGAACCCCGGTCTCCCGGGTGGTAGACTGGTGTCCTACCCACTGAGCTATACAGTCAGCTGATATATATATATATATATATATATATATATATATATATATATGTCTATATATAGACATATATATATGTCTATATATATATAGACATATATATGTCTATATATATATAGACATATATATATATATGTCTATATATATATATATATATATAGACATATATATATATGTCTATATATATAGACATATATATATATGTCTATATATATAGACATATATATAGACATATATATATATGTCTATATATATATGTCTATATATATATATATATATATATATATATATATATATATATATATATATATATATAAATAAATATCTAAATCTCTCTTTCTATATATATGTCTCTATATAGATATATATGTGTCCATTTTACATATATATATATGAAATAGACAACTTTATCGTTACTTACTATGTACACCGGAACTAAGGATACACAGCTTCGAGCCAAAACGGAGGTTGTGTGACGTCATGTGAAAAGGGTCTATTGCTAACATAACAAGAAACTCAACTTTCTTGCTATATATAGCAACATTTCAGACAAAAAAAAATCATCTTCAGAAAAAAATCAGAATTGGCAGATCAGGCTTATTAAAAATTGGTTTTCAGCAATCACCCAGAAAACGACAATTGGTCCACCTCTATTTCAGGGTTTTTGTTGCTGTTGTCATGACTTGGCTAACTGATGTATAATTCTTCTTTTTACTTTGATGTTTAGACTCATTTGATAAGCAGTTACTGTGTGTTCATAAATATTTCCAAGTTTCTGAGCTGGAAAGTTGGACATCTCTTATTAATTAATGCATATAATGCAGTTGAACAAAATGCAAGTCAAAGCAAAGTGTTTTATTCTGCATCCTTTTCCCTGTTTCTACCATCTTGCACATGTTCCATCATCTAACTGTGCTCAGGCACATCAGCAGTGCAGAAAGGCAGAACGTTTGGTCTCTGCTGGAAAGTATGAAGAGGCCATTTCCTGCCATGGAAAAGCTGCAGGTACGATTTTCTGGATGTGTTACTCTTAAGAACTGTAAGAATGGAAACATTTGTGTGGACTACACTGACAAATATTTGTGTGGCTATGTGGTCTTCCTAGTAATTTATTCTGTAATTATACTCATGTCAGGCAGTAGTTCCAAATGTCACTCAGGCAGGCTCACAGGGGATAACAATGAAAACATAGGTCACATCATTATTGTCTAATTGTATTTCTATGGTGCTTCAGTAATTTACTAATAAGTAAAATCCCTTTTTCAAATGATTTACTTTATTGATGTTATTTATTGGGATGTATGTAATTTCTGCTCTCTTATGAATGAGCTCCACTCAGCATGCTATTGAACTTCTCTTAATGATATTCCACACAGCTCATCATTTTGATTCTTTCTGCATAGCTTCTTCATCTCTCACTTTATTGCTTCCCCATAGATCTGCTACTGCCTCTAGTGGTATGGGGTGGTATACAACTAGCATAAAGACATGACTAAATGAGGGTACTACATGTCATTCCATATCTCTCTGTTTCTTTTAGATCTTCTCACAGAAGCAATGAAGTCAACAGAGTGTGAACAGGTGAGAATCTGTTATTCCTCTCAGGAGGATTCCTCCAGCACTGATTCTTGTTGACAGGATTCTGAAATTACTGATCTAAATCCACTCTATGTATCTGTGATCTGTGATGGCTTACAGTTAGATTAATGTTACTATTATTTGTTCATGCTCATCCAATCCAAGGCATGTCAGGAGAGCCTAGTTACTGAATATAGCAACAGTTTTCCCATCATTCTGAGGAGAAGCTGCTAACAGATTTAGCTAAGTTCTCAGCTTGGCTCATCATTCACACATAATGAGTCCTCTGTCCTTTTGTAAAACAAACAGCCCAAGCTTGAGCTCTTCTATTTTTTTTAACTCCCAGTCTTTCCTCTCTGTCTGCCTGACTTTGTCAGGTGAAGCAGGTTGAAGCTATTAACAAGAGCTCTGGTACGAAGGTACTGCTTTAGGGTTGACACTCCCATGAGTCTAAGGCTGCTTTCAGATTATTCTTTCATTTCATGATTGCAGCCAAGATTTAATCAATACTAAAACAAACAATTGTTTACTTATTTGCTTCAAAATCAATACAAACTGAGCCAATTCAATGAGCTTCTCACCCCTCCTCACTCTCTGCTAACGATGCAGGTAGTCGATTCTGTTTTGAATGCTAAGATAAGTTAGCATAGCCACCGATGACAGCGGATAAAGAGCTTTCCTGTAATACTGAGTTTTTTCCTCCTCCATTAGCACATTGTTTTGTTTTTTTTCCATTAGCACATTGTGCAGCGAGTACATGAGTTTGAGTGACAGCACTAAGCCCCGCCTCCTGGTTCTGATTGGTGCACTTCTTCAGACAGCAATAGTAGCTCAGTTAGAAGATGGAGGAGATTGAGCTTTTCACAAATAATTTGCCTCATATTGCATTGTCATAACAGAGTTTGAATATTATGAGAAGAATATATTTTTATTAAAGTTACATACTGCATTAAACTTGTAAATAAAGGTGTACCATAGCTGTGTATTTTCTTTGTCAACTCAGTGTTAGAAGTCATTACTAGCGTAGTGTAGCGTAGCTTCATGGCTGATGTTGGTGTTCTGCTTCTGTAGGCCCGTCTGTCCATGGAGCTACAGAGAGACAGCCATATCAAACAGCAGCGGCTGATTCAAGAGCGCTGGAAGAGAGAAACTCGACGTGAGGCAACCAGGGCGCGACCCGGCGCTGGGCCAGGCCCCCTAACCAAAACCCAGCCATCAGGCCAGCTTCCAGCTGCTGACACTGCCAGGCTCTCTGCTGAACCAGGCGGAGGAATCAGTGAGCGAGAGTATGACACCCTGCTTTACCAGTTCCATACTCGGCAGGCTGGAGCCTGCCAGCGTTTGACTTCACCGTGCCCTGGCTCCAAAACCACCAAGGATGATAAAACCCGCCTGGAGGAGCAGCAGACCACCATCGATGACCTGCGGCGCCTGGTTGACCATCTGATGAACGATAACCAGCGGCTGTCAGCCGAGAATGAGCGGCTACGTTTGGAGAACTCCCGGCTGCAGTCTGAGGCCGCAGACTTTGGGGAGCGTTCTGAGCTCTGGGTGCTCCCTCATGCAGCGGGTGCCATGGGAACGGGGAGCGGGCAGGAAGGGAAGAACAGTGGGAAAAGCAAGATCGCTATCCCTCAGCTGCCGCCGTTGGAGATGCCGGCTCAGGAAGATCTGTGTCTGGATGACCTGCCGCCCCTGGAGCTGCCTGAAGACATCAAGAATGAACTGCAGGAGCTGCTGGACATAGACAAACTGGGATGAAACAATACTGAACCACACACACACACACACATGCACATCACCATCTTCATCATCAAACTACTAGCCCTCATGTCAGATGTGGGTCACTGACAGCTGTGTTCATCTAGGTTAAACCTAAAGTATAGACATGTCTGCTGTCCAGGAGACAGTCCCGTCTCCCGGACAGGACTGTCCACGAGACAGTCCTGTCCCAGCAGCTCAACATGTTCTACTGGACTGGAAATCACAGTCAGACATTAGTACCATTACACAACAGGGTAACTGTGGAGTAAATCCCTCTGAAGTAATAGCATACACTCACTCACCACACTGATAACTTACCCAGGCTCTGTTATTTGCTCCCGTTTGGAGATAACAACATGCCTTGCCCTTGGTGGCACTAAGAACAAAGTGTTTCATAGAAGGACATCAGGTGAGGAGCAGAAAGCTGCATGTAGAAATGATCTGCAGCAGGAGTTCAGGTCATCTTGCTGTTGCCATGGAGAATGCAGTCAACAACATAACATCACCTTTATGTTCCCCTCCATCCTTCTGCATGGTTGTGGATGAATGAGCACTGCCCATCCCAGTGCTCATTCACTGGGATGGGCAGTGCTCCCACAACATATTTGGGGTAATTTGGGATTACTATCCATATTTCTGCACACAGATAAAGATGCAGTGAGAACCAGCTGCAGGTGAGCACATTACTACTGCTCACTGAAAATCAACATGGCTGCAGTTTTCTATCACTGTAGCTGACAGAAATTAAAAGGTTTTAATTATATGTGTGTGCTGTGATTTTTATCTCTTAAGCATTACAACATAATGTCTGATCTGCTTATGGCATTAAAGAGTGTGATGGCAGATGCTGCCCTTTAAAACTATTGCAGTGTTCATGTAACATGGTGCCATCACTCAGATGTTTCCACATTCATCCTCTGGGCCTTATAGTTGAAACTATGTTCTTGTATTTTGGTTCTAAACTTAGTTCTTATCTCCTATTCAATTTCCTAACATGCTGTGACTTTGCAATGTCCAGCCACCAAAACATAAAGCTATAAACATCATGTGGCATGTTGTTCATACCTATAGATTGGTAAATACAGATGGAAGGGAAAATGGATGATTTGGCTCCATTGATTTAAGTCAGTGCTTCTCAATTCCAGTCCTCACGCCCCCTACTCTGCATGTTTTAGATGTGCCTCTACTCCAGAACAGCTGATTCAAATGATTGCATGACCTTCAAGTACTGCAGAGGCCTGTTAATCACCAAAATATTTAATCCAGGTGTGTGGCAGAAGGGAAACATCTAAGACATGCAGGCAGGGGGGCGTGAGGACCGGAATTGAGAAACACTGATTTAAGTAAAGAGTTTCGTGTACAAAGAGGGACCTCAGAGACATCCCCCCTGTCCTAACGCTGCAGCTGAAGTCTGTGGCCATGGTGACTGTTACATTTGGAACTGAAATGGGGGAAGTTTGCACCTCAGAGCTCACCAGCCCAGATGGGTAGTGCAGAGTGGCAGCACCATGTTTTATTGCAGGAGGGACTGGTGCACTTCAGAAATCTATTTTACGTGGAAATATTATAGCAACATCTCAAGAATTTAGCCAGGAAGTTGAACCTTGAACCCAAGACGGGTCTTCCACATGGGCAGTGTCTCTGAGTTAACCACCTACTTTGGAACTACTTAGTTCCAAAGTAGTTTATGGACAAAATATCAATTCAAAAATACTTTCTAATTCCAGAGGTAAAATTAAATTTACCTAATATCACAGTTTTCTTCACTTATTGATGCTGATGGCTGTCAGCAGGAAGAATGTCCTCTAGCAGTCTGTATTACAGCGACTCTGGAGACACTCTGACAGCCTCATGACGAAGATACTTGAGGTTGTCTATAATTGTGTCCCTTGTTTTAAATTTTTATAAAGAATCCTTCATGAACCATAATTTCCAGAGGTTCCACAGTCATTCCCAGATCAGAACCAGATCAGTCTTTATCAGGTTGTGACTCCAGTTAACTCGGATGGGTTTCAACTAACCTATCAGTTTGTAGAAAAGGTTTGACCCATGTCATAGAGTTTAAAAGATAGTTATTCCTGATACTCACCAAGTGTATATAAACCTCTGAAATCAAAGAAAGTTGCATTAAAAAAAACACAGTTTTTTTTTTGGCATTAAGTAAATACAAATTCTAACTGGCCTGAAAAGCAAGAGAAGTTTGGTCTGATTCAATGAAAAAACATCTGACCTCTGGTTCATTATGAGCTACAGGACACATGTAAACTCAATGCCACTTGAATGAGTGACAGTAGTTTAGATCACATGTTTGTGTAGTTTGCTTCAGTAGATGCACTAACCGAAAAATACCAGCAGGGGGAGCTCAGGTGTTTTTTGGGTATTATTTTTCTAGCAAGACTGAAACTTCTAGACGCGTGATGTTCATACACGCAGTCGACACTTTACTGTTTATGTGTAATGACTATACAGTTGAAAGTAGATATTTGTATAACCAATTTTATGTTTTCAACATCTGACAAATCAAACCAAACGTTTCCTGCTTTAGTTCCACTCACTACTAACATTTCTAATTGCTAAATACCAGAATCAGAAGTTTTAAGAAATTTTGAAATTCAGAAGTTTCCTTCTGAATTTCCTTCTGAACATTTCCTGTGTTTGGTAGAACTACCTACTAAACTGTCTGACATGGCTCAACATCTGGGGTTTTACTTCCACAAGCATGGTTTGGTCTGTCTCAGCAGTTTACTGGATGTTTGGTATACTTACATTTTCTCATGATGCCATTAGTGCCATAGCAGTGGTTTAGAAGTACTGAATGGATGCTTTTATTGCAGTGATTTTGGATGATGGGAGAAACAAAGAAACAATGTTTTTAGAGCATAAAAGACAATAAAAGCTGCACTTTTTTTGGCCTTTATATTGACAGGCAGATTTTATTTTAGTGTATCTTCAGCAAACTCATCAAAACATTTTAAAAACTGTGTCCACACAGCCCTGGTGGGCACATCGGCCTTTGGTTTAGTCAGGTATAAGCATTAAATGGACATCAACACATGAGCATGTGCAGCTTGCTGTTGCACATATGCAGGTTGTTCATTAGGGTGTTGAAAAAAAACTGGCTCAGAGAAATCCTGAGTTCCACAGGATGCAGCAGTGCTGCGGCTAACATGGTTTGGTCTGTCTCCACACAGAAAACTAGATAAGACAAAATGAGATGGAAAACATCAGCACATATAAAATAATGGGAGGATATGCATGTGCAAATTATGCTGTTACAATAAAAAGCATATAAATCACAAAAAAGTCATAAAAAAGCAAACCATTAACACTCAGAATAATTAAAGCTTGAAATTTACAACCATGATATTCCCTAGGTAGATAAGTGAAAGTCAGAAAAACTAGAGAATTCCCCTTTTTGACAGAATGAAAGTGTTGGGAAGACTCCAACACGCCTGGCTCCCTTGGAGCCAGGCGTGTTCCCACTTCCTGTTCTGAGACATGACTCAACTGCTGCCACGTCTAACGGAGGAAAAGCAGCTGAAAGCAGCAGCACAGTCAGAAATTCTCCTCATGCCTACACTGAAACGAAAAGCATCGTTTTGCTTCAAGCAATGGTTTGAAAACAGCATTTTAAATGATCCAACATACAGAAACAAAATGGTCCACATGTGTTCAAACCTAACAAGTCACGCGTGAGGACATCCATGAACCAGAAGAATGTTTCAGATGATGAAAATAATATTTTATTCCGATTATGGAGTCAGATATTTTGGAAAGCAGTAGCATAAAATTAACACTAAAGCTATTAGCAACATTTGAAATCGCCAAGCCACAGTGGTACCATGTTATTCATATTAAGTGAAAGAGCAGATGATGAGGAATGTGTCTAAAACATAAAGACAAGATATTTCCCACTCCAATAAAAATCCATCAGTCCCAGTGAGAGACGACAGAAAGACGATAATACCCCTGGAAAACACTGAGGGGAAACGCTCTGAGCCGCAGGTAATAAATATGTCACCAGACTGGTCATCACATAGAGTCCAGCAGAGTGAACCGTCAGAGTGGGAAAACAAGATCATCCACCAATCAGCAGGCAGCTCTGCAGGGTCTCATGACGCGCCGTAGTTCACAGAGTTCAGCGCAGGCCTCTTCTTGCCTTTGATCTTCAGTGATCCATAACGAAGCTGCTGGTGACAGAAAAGACAGTGATTGCACCAGAATCAGCTTACTGGAGGATGTTACTGCTGAGAGATGTTCAGCTCAGCATCTTTAGCACAGGTGAAGCTGTGAAAACCTACAGCTGAAATCACTCTGTCACTTTAAATGGACACACAGACAGGAAGGAGTGCACACAGCCGTTGACCTCTGACCTCCCTCCACAATTTCATGATTGTTTGTGATTTTTTGCAATCAAACTCCCTGATTTTGTGGTGCTATACTAGAAATATTAGCAAAGAGTCTCAATATCTTTTTCTCATCAAACTGTTTCCAAACTCTACATCTAGAAGAACAAAGATGAGAAACATAAATAACAGCAGACAGATTGAAAACAAACATTTTTACTCTTTAAAGAACTTGAATAGCAATTTTTTTCATTTATTTGTTTTTCACTATATTTTTCATGAACTATTACGGAGCCCCCCAGGGGACATGGGGAATTTTTTTTCTTTTGCGTTCCCTCGCAAAACTTTTGCGTTCCCTCGCAAAAGGTTTTGCGTTCCCTCGCAATACTTTTGCGTTCCCTCGCAAAAGGTTTTGCGTTCCCTCGCAAAACTTTTGCGTTCCCTCGCAATAATCTACTGATCAGTTCATGCGGCATAATTGATATTATAAGCCTTTTTTACGGTGGAAGCCGTACTTTCTGCTTTAATACAAGCTTATAAGGTTTTTCCATGGGCTATTGAGTTATTATCGCGGGGTAATAAGTCATCTGATTGTGTCTCTGTTGTGTTCGTGTCTGAATGGTTTAAAGTGCTGCTTTCTGTGCCGTTCCATCTGAGCCTTAACAGACATAAACATGCAGTAAATAAATCGATTTTCAATCAGTTTTTTGCACCAAAGCGTTAATAATAATAAACACGTTTTCACTGAGGCTCTATAAGAGCAATATGAATGAAATAAGTAATTATTGATATGACAGAGCAGCGGCTTTGACACCTGGTGGTGGGCGTGTCGATGTGGGAGTGACTGTCATGAAGTATGAATGGGAAGGTGACGCTGCTGGCTCGGTGTGTGAGGCAGCGGGTGAGCTGGGTGGGTCAGTCCTCGCAAAGTTTGGAGCATAATAAAAATTTAAAAAATCGATAATTGTGACAGAACAAAGAAGAGGTTAGGAGTTGATTGATACACGGACAGATGAGATTCCCCGAGTTAATCCAGTGCGGCCGTCTACCACCATTAGTTTGCTGTGTTTTATAATAATAAAACGTGTTTATTATTATTAACGCTTTGGTGCAAAAAACTGATTGAAAATCGATTTATTTACTGCATGTTTATGTCTGTTAAGGCTCAGATGGAACGGCACAGAAAGCAGCACTTTAAACCATTCAGACACGAACACAATAGAGACACAATCAGATGACTTATTACCCCGCGATAATAACTCAATAGTCCATGGAAAAACCTTATAAGCTTGTATTAAAGCAGAAAGTACGGCTTCCACCGTAAAAAAGGCTTACAGTATCAATTATGCCGCATGAACTGATCAGTAGATTGTTGCGGAAAGTGCCTCCACTGTATGTGATGTTTAGCTTAGTGAGTTGTGTGGGTGCAAGAGATGTGTGGCAGTCGTCCTCCGGTCTGAAGGGGGGCGCTGCATGCAAAAGGAACCCCTGCATCCTTGTAGGAGGGAGGGGGAGGGTCAGTGTGTGTGAGGCGGTGTGAGTGAGTAGGAGACGACCGGAGCAGCGGCTGTAAGAAAAGTCTGTGCAGCTTTCACCTGTTAGCTGGAGTTATTAAAAGTTAACCTCAACCATCTCCGTGCCACCGCGTGGTTCATGTTCGAGGCGTGCGAGGGAGTTAACCCCGAAGTAGAAACTTCGGCCCTGGAGAAACATCTCCCCTGTGTCTTCAGACCACGGTCAGCAGATTGAGCAGGAACGGTTAACAAGATTATTGCGAGGGAACGCAAAAGTTTTGCGAGGGAACGCAAAAGTATTGCGAGGGAACGCAAAAGTTTTGCGAGGGAACGCAAAAGAAAAAAAATTCCCCATGTCCCCTGGGGGGCTCCGTAAACTATAACCAGGGGTGAAAGTAGTTTTAAATTCTTGGGGGTTGTGAGGGATTTACCCATAGACGTAATATAAGCATAGACGCCTCATGGACCGCTCCGGCGCAGGAAATACGGCGGCCATCTTGGAGCGGTATACCCTCCTACTTTGCTCAATCAAAACAGCAGAAGATGCCTCAGCACTGAGGGATTTTGTTGTTCGGATCTATGTGAGGGCTCCACAGACAACATTTCACAAGTAAGATGGACATATTATTGTGTATATATTGTGATTAGAATATTACTTTACTGTATTTATGTCCACCGGCGAGATACCAGCTAATATTAGCTACAGTCCTTGGTGTAATACGGGTTCAGCCCCGCTATGAAGGCTAACTGAGATTCTGTTAATCTAAAAAAAATTAATTATTCTCTAACATTGATTTAGATTATCTGACACAAGGGCCTATATTAGAAATGAAACAATATAACACATATTATAAAACTTATATTATGTGTTATAACATTCACCGGCAAAGTTTACACAGGTGGTAAAGACTATTATTTATATTCTTTCACTCTGTCAAAAGTAATATACATCCTAAATCTTCCGTTTTTGTTTTGAAAATTTCCTAAAGACACGATGTGAGGAAGAAGAGGGAGATATCTATAAAGAGAGACGGATTCACTGCAGCACGGATGAATCTCGCATCGGATTTTGGACTCGTCGGCTGAAAAACATATTTTAGTTTGTGTATATATATATATATATATATATATATACATATATATATATACACACACATGTTTTTATATATATATAATTCAGTATTAATCATTTATTTGAGCCATTATTAATCTTTATTTATTAGTGTTTGCATAGTTATATAAATATATATTGATATTACTAAATAATTTATTAAATAAATTATAAACGGCTGTGTGCTTTGTAATATGCTCTTCATACATCGATATCAGAATATTCCATTCCTATTCTATTGTTATAGCCACTAAGCATATTTAAATATGATGAACTATGTATTAAAAACATACTTAAAAAATACAACTGTTTATAAATGTAGCTTTGATAGATGTTTCAATATGGTTTACAGTAACAAAAAAGTGTGTTATGATCGATTAAATCCGCTGATACGTCATTGTGCCTGCTAAACACAATGACACCGCTTCCATCTTGGAGTACCGCTCCAAGATGGCCGCCCTAAATCTCGTCAGCGACAATAGGCGAGAACGGTCCATGAGGCGTCTATCCTTATGTCTATGGATTTGCCCCCTCCCTAACAGGTCACCAATCAGGTGTTGCCATGGAAGCGCGCCCATGAGCAGTGCTGACAAGGACCTGGTGTTTTCAATCAGCCTCATTGGGAAAATCCATTGTCTGAGAGGCAGGAAAGATGTATTTTTGATTTTATTTGGATCCAGATTGTTTTTGTTTTTAGCTTTGTTTGAGTTAATTGTAACTGTGTAAACATTTTTTTAGGAATATAGTTTAGTACAAATGTTTGATCTTTCTTTCTGGAAATGTAAACATCTCCACCTCTTTAATTAGTCCTGGTGGGAGCCAATCCCTTAAAAGCCAGGTGGTTCAGATGATAGGGAGATTCTCCCTCCTCTTGTTTGACTGCATGACATCCTGTAAAATGAACTGAAGCCTGTGAAGCTGGAGATAAAGAAAAAAGTTGAGAGCTCTAAAACTGTTGGCCCCAGTCTGGTCTTTGGTTTGCGACCAAAGACCAGACTGGGTCTTTGGTTTGCGACTAACAGTACCCCTGTTGGCTGCAAACTAACAGGGGTACTATGACAAAAGTATATACCGTATTTTCAGCACTATAAGGCACACCTAAAAACCTTCAATTTCCTCAAAAGCCGATAGTGTGCCTTATAATCCGGTGTGCCTTATATATGGACCAATATTGAGCTACAACAGGTCTAGCAACTACTGTAAGCAGCCGCCGACTTCATTTTCACCCATAGAAGAAGAGGTGCACGGTGCATGCTGGAATAGTTGTCAGAACGCTGGTTTGTAATCTATTAAAAAAAGTTTGACTGACCTATCTACCTACCGACCGTCTAGAATCAGGTCGTCTGCAGGTCATTTAGCACCACGTTCTCCACGAACATGCTGTGCGCAAACGGAGAAGGGTGACCATCGTCTGGCCACGCCCCGGCCCAGTCGCGAAGGCTCTCCTCGCTGACCGGAGTTGGACTGTTTTGTTGACATTCCATTTAGTGCAGCTCCACCTAGTGGATGCATAACATAACTCCAGCCTCTACTGTAGCATCTATTCTATGCACCTTATAATGCAGTGCGCCTTATATATGAAAAAAGTTTTAAAATAGGTCATTCATTGAAGGTGGTGTGCCTTATAGTGTGGAAAATACGGTATATGGAGCTTCTTTGTGTGCTTTGGAGTTTCTGTGCTGATGAATTTTTTTGCGAAGCGATAAAAGCTGGATAGCTCTTGAATTGCTACAAAATGAAGCTGTATTTCCCTCATATTGACACCACGAGATGCCATGAGACCTAAATTCTGAACATCATGGCATGGAGTGCATCCCAGTTTTCCATGTCTGGCATATAACCATTCATTTTAGCTTTTAAACTGGTTATATTGATTCTGTGTCCAGACAGAATCAATAGGCCTAGCATCATGACCTGTTTGTTCTGAAGATCCTGCAGCTTCCACTTCGTCTTCCTAACATGGAGCCTCCTCACCCTGATTCTCATACTGATAGGAGGAACCACAGAGCTCTGTTAGGTTAAAAGCACATCTTCTGGAGTTGGGATATTTTTCCTCCAACAGGTTCCAGAGGAATCACCTCAAACCAGATGTTGGACTGGATTTTAATTTCAATGTCATTTGTGAATGTTAGAGCTTCATTTTCAACAATGGAGCTATAAAGGTTGAAAAAGTTTATCATTTTGGAGAAAATATCATCAACATCAATATTTCCACTAAATAAGAAGCAAAAAAATAGTTTGATAGAGGAAAAACCTCTCAGACTGAGCGCAAAGCAAGATGCCAGAGAGCAATAAAAGTTTTTTTTAATTAGACAATTAATTTAATTTCACATTATTATCGCTGTAGAAGCCATTTGTTTGTAAAATACTTAATGAAACATATTTACCGTGTTTGATGTTTGTTATGAATGACGTAAACTCACAGACGAACGAGGTAATTAGTCCAAGTTTGTTGTTTGTTGAACATTCAGAAACTACAGTGGCTGTAAAACGCCGCAGCAAATGTAAAATAACCCGAATAAGTGATCAACTCTAAACCACTCGTACCTTTTTATTCTCTCTAAGGACACCCGTTGCCGCGGAAACTGTCCGCACTCCTTGAGCCTAGCACAGATTACGTTAACATTTAGTCCGTTACAATATTAGGTTTTCAGGCTTGATACTTATTTTGCGATTATTAATAAGCATTCCCCTGAACACAGCGGTGGTTGATTAGTTAATTTTAAACTCCTGCTTTGATAGTTATTTTGGTAATGGAACCAAAATGCACAGAATTGTGCAACACCTTGTTGAAACAATAATTACTGAGATTATTGTTTTTGTTGGGTCATTCATTTGAACACTTTTTTAAATTTTTTTTGTTGTTCTTTAAAAGGAGTCAGAGGAGGATGTGATGGTCTCAGTGTTCTGGCGGTGTTCAGTTTGAAATCGACTCAAAACCTTCCGTGATCGACGTATTGCACATCTGCTCTAGTAAAGCACGAAGAAAGAAGAAACAATATGAAATTGGAAAAAAGCTATTTATTAACTGATTAAGTTGTGTTTTAGATTGTTCTTGAAAAACTAATCAGTCACGGCTGACTAATCAGTCACGGGTGCACTCACAGCTGCACAGTGAACCCATTGATTCTTTACAGCAGACAGCCGCTCCTCTCTCTTGCAGGTACCCCTGCTAAATCTTTTAGGGGTACGGAGTACCCGACCATACCCGCCTACTTTCACCCCAGACTATAACTTGATATCAAGTGAGACAGAGGCAGCAGTAAAGTAAGAAATACTGCCACCTGCAGGTGGGAGTTAGCCATCACTTAAACAAAATGTTTTTGACCATTTTTTGTAGAACATTGGAAACTCTCAATTAATTATTGGCAGGGAAAAATGCGGGGACTGTCTGGTTTTAGCAATGGATTAGTTTCAGTGGAAAGCATGCAATCATCATGCTGTATTAGCCTCTCATGCAGGAAAATACAACTAAGAATGTTCCAGTTGAACTTTAATGTTAGGAGTTCAGCTGCAGCAACAAAGATTTGAGAATGTTCAGGAACTCAGCACCTCACTTCCAGTTAAAGGCTCTATCAGAGGTTGTTAAATTGTCTGGATTTGCCTGAAAGTCTGATTTTTTTTTGTCGTATTTAAATAGTGTGTAAATCTCCACATGCGGAAGACAAAATTCCCTGTCTGTCCCTTCAGGAGTGTATTTCCCATATTTTCCCGGTCAGCAGGGTCTGGTGGCACTTACATCTTTGCGGACTCTGGATCTTGTGATCTTGACGCTCTGGGAACGTCTCAGTCCTTTCTGACTGACGGCCTCATCTTCAGAGAACGTTGGCTCAGCCTCGTCATCAGACCCATCCTCCTGCTCATAATAGTACTCTAAAGAAACAAAAGATACACACACGGTAATCAATGAAAACGACGTGATTGTGTGTGAAGCTTCCTTTGGTGAGCTGAATAACTTCCATCTACCAGGATTAAATCATCGGGTCTCTCCTTCCCTCATCAGATGCCAGTTTCTGGCATACGGAATGTTACATGTGGTAAAAACATATATATGACAACAAACCTAACCATATGGGAAGATAATTATTATAATGTGTACTGTGAGAGAACTGTGTAGAAGAACAACAGTGAAAAGTAGACTGAGGATTTAACATCAGGCGGGTTCCTCCATTTCTCACAAGGTCTTGTGAATGTTGATGACTGTGGCACCACTGAGGAGTTTCAGCTTCCTCTCTGTCCACATCATGCACACATTCCGACCAGAATGTGTGTTCATGTTTGTGTGTCTTTGTGTTGCCGGTGTGTGTTAAAGAAGTGAAGGTGCAGCTGAGCTCAGCAGAACCCTCATGTTTCTGCTACCTAGAGCACACACACTTAATCAGATTAATCATGATGGTTATTGAAGTAATCATCAACTAATTTAGTAACAGATTGATTGTTAACTGGAGTATACAGACACCAAAATGGCCGTTGGATGAAAAACAACATATGTAGAGCACTAATTAAGCTAAAATTGTATATAATATATATGCTTTGTGCAAAAACAACCTCATAAGCATAACGAGTCCATCCATACCGCCAAAACACATTACTTGTTTTTGTGGTATCAACACAAGGGTGACATAAACTTTAAACGCTTTGATTAAAGTCAGAAGAATGGAGACAGATTTCACATTAGCTGCAATTATGCAATTATTTTTGAGTCAGAAGCTCAGATTTCCTGCTCTAAGCTTCACCAACAAACCAAAGGGCTGAAATGAAAGAAAAAGGTAATCTTTACCGCCATCTTGTGGTAGACTGGCTATTTAATAAAACACATAAACTAACCCAGTTTGAGGACTTTAAATGATATTAAAATAGTAAGACCTAAATTCAAAGTGAAGCAGATTCAGCTTAGAGCTTTATCTGTTCTGAATTCTGTAACAACACAAAGATGGCTGAACACACGGAGCGACCCCGCTCCGCCCCGCCCCGCCCCGCCATGCAGGCCCGCCCACATATCTGCCCGTCCCTATCCAACACGCACCAACAGGACCAACAGGACCTTCTGACTCAGCAGCTCCGCGCTCCAACCCACACCACCTGAAAACAATGGCTTCCTTGCTGCTGCTTCCTGACTTGCTGACTTCTGACCCCAACAGCTGTTTTACCAGGGATTTCCTGGTTTTGTTGAAAGTGTGCGCTTTCTGTTTGTTTTTGGTCTTAGGTCCTGCTGTTGCCACATAAGATCTAGGGTTGGCTCTCCACTTGATCCAAGGAAACAGACAGGAACTAGTTAGAAGAGCTGGAATGAGAGCAAACTTCCCAGGAGATCAACAAACACCAAACAACTGACTGAATAAAGAAAATACAGCACTTCCCCTCAACTGTTCTCCATGTTCTCTACTGATGGGAAAAAAAACCTACTTTTTTTCCCATCAACTTCAGAGCTGATGCTCCTCCCTCCACAGACCAATGAAACGGGGTCTTACTGCTGCAGATACTCTGCTGTTCATCCCACATACCTTCCAGCTGGCTCAGAGCTAATCTGTTCAGAGTCCTGTCACTTTTAGAAGAGCTTCTGTTTCAAACGCTATCAAATATGTAAGCCGGGATCTAGAACATGATGACATGCTGAGGAAGAAATTCAACCAATCAATGATGGTTTGTACCAGAGACAATTAACCCAGCAGAACTCTGGAGTTTGACTTCCAGCTGAACCTCTGGATTCCACAGAGTCACTTTAGTGGTAAATCTCTCCAACACCCTGAATGTGAAAGACAGAGCCAAATATTGTTCCATCAACCTTCAGACAAAAACACCTGGCAGGTCAGAGATCCACAGAAAAGAGCCCAACAATACAAGCTTCCTTAGATATGTACCCAGTGATGGTTCCCAGGCTATGGTTGCCTAGACGCCAGCTGTGCGCTGTCAGAACTCAAAGCTGTTGATGGAAAGATAAATCAAGTCCAATCTTTTACATCTACTGCAATGCCACTAATTACCAACATGTGTGTTCACAGAAGAAAATATGTGAGAATGATTCACACAGATGCATCCCACTGTAGGTTTCAATGGCAACTCACTGGCAGGTCTGTAACATCAGCAACAGAGCTGTGAGCCAGGAGTAAATAAGTCCAACAGGAATATTTGATGATATAATTTATTCCACCTGTATTCCGTGTATCTGGTCACGAGAGGGAGCTGTAGAGCAGGCGAGGTAACCCAAGGTTCTGGCTGCCTGAGCTGAATACATGATGCCTCCATGTTCCCATCCCTCTGTCACTCTTCCTGTATCCATCCTTGGAATCTCTTTTCTCCTCCTATATAATCCTCTGCAGCTCTATATTTTTGAGCTCCAATCAGCTCAAAAATATAGAGCTGATGTAGAGACATGCATGTCTTTTTAATACATGCATGTGTGTGCATGTATTAAAAAGACAAGCATAGAAGGAGCAGTGAGTATGTGTTTGGCATTCTGCTGGCATCCCCACTACACCTCATCTCACCTCATCCCCTCTGTATGCTGGGAAGTCATCTCACACACACTCTTTCACAAACAGCTGCTGAGTGCTTTCATTGAAATGCCAGCCAAATGGAGGGAAGGAGGAAGCCGAGGAAAAACAGCACACAGAGAAAATCAGTCCAAACAGCAGTGGACAAAGTGCAGTGATGACAGGCTACCTGGATCTGTTTCTGATGCAGCCAGGAGGCGACCTGACAATTAGCAATGCAAAGAATGGGAACAGAAAGTAGCTGTAACCCCCGAAAACCAAGCCATGCCTCAGCCATAATCAGGTCTATTCTTCAGTTTAGTTTGTGGAGCCCACTGGGGTGTGAATATTTATATGATCTGTGTTTATTGTGAGAACATCACAGCAGTGATCAGTCCTAAAACATTAAAGACCGAGGTCAGACCAGAACAGCTCTTGTTGTTTATTTCAAAGGGACAAGGTAGATTACAAAATATTACTGAGTTAGCCACAGATGCTAGTTTTCATCTATAGTCCCTAAGGGTCCCATTGATATAAATACAATATATTACAGTGCAGTTACAGGTAAGTTAACAAGCCTCTTTCCATAAAAAAGACAAGAAGACTAATAATAATAATAATAATAATAAATATTAAGATTGTTCGTCTTTTCTTTTTTTATATTGGTAGCAAGGACTAGAGGAAGCTTCATGAAAAGAAGAAAATAATTTTTTTGTTTTTATTTTTGTTATGTGTTCAGAAACTTAGATTTTTCTGTGTCTCAAATGTGATCCTGGAGTGTCCATGTTTAGATCCTGTGGTCATGAGTTTGGATTTTAACATCACAGGCTCTGATAAAGAAAAGTAGTTATGACTGATTCATCCTGGGACAGAGGGAAACATTTCTCTGGACTTTCTCCTGGATGTTCAGAGCAGTGCTAATGTGGACACATTCTGTGCAGGTGAAACTCACCAGAACTGATCAGAGGGGAAAGTTGTGTGTTTGATTCCAGCTTCCTCCTTCAATAGGTTATTGTGACCCTGAGCAAGGCTCTTAACCTCTAGTTGCCTACCAATGTGTCGGGGCATGAGTGTGTGTGTGTGTGTGTGTGTGTGTGTGTGTGTGTACGAGACTGAATGAATGTCTTGTACATGAGGGTTGGCTGGACGCTCCAGAAATGCATGAAAGTCACGACAATATCCTAATAAAGAGAGAAATCCAAACATATTTCTGAGTGTGTGTAGGTGAGTGTGTCTGTGTGTGTCTGTACATA
The DNA here is from genome assembly GCF_051168715.1 of Poecilia mexicana. Lineage (NCBI taxonomy): Eukaryota > Metazoa > Chordata > Actinopteri > Cyprinodontiformes > Poeciliidae > Poecilia > Poecilia mexicana. The sequence continues at coordinate 3,107,462 of NW_028263388.1, forward strand.
CCATCTCTGGAGGCTGGGTCGGTGTTCTGGGACCTCCTGGAGGCCGGGTTAGCTGAGTGGGGGTTGTATGGGTACAGCTGGTTTCCTCTGTCGTCCTGCTGGCCGATCTGCGTCAGATCATGCATGCTCAGGCTGCGCAGCTTCTCTGTTATGGCTCCCTGACCCTGACAAGCCAACAGGCAACGTAAATTCACACAGCTCAACACTTCTCTCCATTACTGTCTACATGTCAGACAGTAAAGAAATATGTGACAGGTGAGACTTGGCTCCAGAACAAAAAAGACCCTGTTTATTTGGTGTTAAACAGACAAAAAAATCCTCATTTGCTCTTCTTGTTCAGAGGGAAACAAGTAAAAATGAAACATTCAGAAAATATACGTAAAACTCTTCATGGTTCATTCTAAAAAGCATAAACATCTTTTACAAAACACTGGCAGAAACATCAGTTGAGTGAATTCCTGACTCTTCATTCAAGCAGCAGTTATCTGTCTTCACGATTCTCAGTGTCTGCATCATTTCTACTCCATCATTCATTCTGACTCAGGTCCAGGAGTACAGAGAAGTAAACGTCTCTGTACTCCTGTTGAGCAGCAGCACAGACGCTCAACTGGCCAGCTACCAACAGGTCAAAGTTAACTAAAGATTATTTTAATAATCAAGTATTCCATTGATTATTCTGATGATTAAACAGATAAAAAATTGGCACATTCTGCAGATTTTTCACTTAACCACTTAAGTCTTTTTATACAAAGTTGGAAATACATTAAAGGATGCAAATAAACAAATAACTCAAGTCATTTTTTAAATGAGAAAATGAACATTTTATTGCCTAAAATGCAATAGCAGCATTCCTTTAGTGAACACAAAGGATGAATCTTCAGCTAACTGCATACATCTAACATCAATATGTGAAATCCTCAGCCTTTTTTTTTTGATTAATCGATTAATAACTGGGTAGCTAATGGTGCTTTTTCTAAATAGAATTTGAAAGAGGTGAGGCTAAAACTGCTACTTGAGGACTTCTGGGTAGAACACATTTATAAATAAATTAGGTTGTTTTGTTTTCTTATCTTAAATTCTAAATGCATAGAGTTTTGTAAAGTTTTCACTTAATTTCTACTCTGAGTGTGTTGTTCTTTCAGTAAACTGCCTTTTTTAATCTGCATACTCTAGTTAACGATAATTGACTTCTAGATTAGTTGATGGCTATTTCAATAATTGATTCATTGCAATGAATCTGATTGTGTCAGCCTATAGATTAGTTCTGTTTGCAAAAATACAAAGTATGAAAAATTATAAGATCAGTAATTAGAATGTTTTTGCTCTCCTTGGTTATCATTGAGCTAAAGATGCTAGCAATATGAGGAGCCACTCTGTGTTACAGTTAGATAAAGAGCCAACACATTAGTAAATCAGTCCTGTTACATTAATAAATGAAGGACAGAAAGGTTAATAAGGCCAAACTGAAATACAGACATATGAAATATGATCCTTACATTAATTTATGTAATAACAGATAAACAATTTCTTTATGCTGGCATAGTTTAGACAGAGTTAGACAAAATGAGTGGGAACTACAACAAAAGTAAGAAAAATAATAAAGCCTCGTATATGAAATAGTCAAAGGTAATTTGGGAATCATAGTTGCAAAAATAGAAAATATTTTTGGCAAGCCACTGAATTATTAAATCCATACCAAGGTTTTTGGGTTGCAGATCTGAAAGCACCTCCCTGTTTAGTTCTAGGGTTTATTTATTAGCACATCAGAAGAAAATGATCTAGTCTTTATCAAAGGAATCACTGTGATAAACTAAGTACACCCTTGTTGTAGACTGTGTTTGGTGCAGAGAATGCTAAAGTAAAACTACTAACCAGGCAGACTAAACGACAGAGCTGATGGCAGCAAACAAGTAGGAATTCTAAGGTTTTTTTCTCGTCTGACAGGACTGGCAGCAGAGATTCAGATCGAAGCACTGCAGAGGCAGACAGTCCACAAATCAACATGTTGGACTGAAGAAACAAATATCCACAAGCCTCAATAAACTGAAGCAACACTGAAGTGCAATGGGTCCTCAGCCATGATAACACAGCATGTCTTGATGTTCAATTCTGAATCGGATGTTTTTGTGTGTGGTTGTTCATTCTACTGACTGATGTGCCCAAAATCAGATATCTGTGAACGGTTTGTGTCCCCAAAGCGACCCGCATGAGCAGAAGAAGAACGCTGACGTCACACAGCAACTCTCTAAAGTTACTACCTCTGTAAACAGAGGTAGTAATGGACGCTGCCTCTATGGAGGGAATTTAAAGTTCTTGAAAGTTATAGCATCGTCACAGGATCAGAACCAGATGAAGGAAGCTAATAAAACGAAGCACAACTTGTAGCAGCAGCCTTTAGCGGAACATTGACTTCTAGAGAGAAGTTTGTAGTCTGTTTGGATGTGGAGTCGGACCAGGAGTGGTGCACTCCAGACAAATTTCATCATTTTCAGAATTAGAATTTTCAGCCATTATTTACATCAGAATTCACTCAGTCTACCCTGTCACCCTCACCCAATCAATTATACTGGGAACCAATCCGACCCCAAGTAACTACAAGGTCAGTATGACCCATGCCAATTCCAATATCAATACTTTCTTCTCAAAATGCGATCATCATGGAATAACTTGATGGATTTGACTTTAGTTAGTTGATCATGATAAAATGCAGGGCAAAGATTTTAGGAAAATTAAAGTCTTTTTTACTAACCAACTACAATATAAATAAAATGATTCTCTTTTTACCTTCTACAATAGACAATTGTTTATCCAATTATTTAACTGTAATCTGCATGCAAACTAAATAATATTATTTTTCCTTCAATAGTTCACACAATATGTCTCGCTGGACATAGGCACCAGAGCCCCTCCTGACCACGATAGGGACAAGGAGGTCAGAAAATGGATGGATGGATAATTCACACAAAAACATTATATTAAACCATATTCATATTTGCAAACATCACAAAGGTATAAAGTTCTGCTCTAAAATTAAAAATGTAAGCTCTTGATAATTAAAACTGTAATTCCTCTATGAGCAAATATGATTAATTGGCAAAGAGAAACAGCACATAAAAGTATCTATCTCATAAAGCTAGCTTCTATCCAAAACCAATATTCGCCTTGGTATTGATAGAATCAATATTTAGAGCGATACGCCAGCCCTACGGTTCAGAATACTATTTTGGAAATAGTCAGATAAGTATCTGATTTAGTTCTACTTATGGGAGGAGCATAGACTGGATTTTCTGGGGGTGAAAAGATCGTACTCGTGCAGTTTGGACGGCCATGAAACAAGAGAGTTCATTCAGATTTAGGTTGTTCTCACTCACTCACTCATTCAAATCAGTTCAGTTGTAGGGTGTACTTACTTTTCTTACCAAACATTTTTCCACTTTGGTCATTTTTTGGTTTAGTAACTAATGTGTTTTTTCATAGACCCTGGTGGACCAGATCATTGCTATGATGTCCTAATATAATAGAGCCAAGAGTCCAAAGAGGGTGTATTTTCTTTTACCCATGGCTGTATGGTGAGAGGCTGGTGATGGGCAGCACTGTATGAAGTAAGCATGCTATTTGTTCTTTACCTCTCAGAGGAGCATACTGAGGTGCACACACTTTGAAGGATGTCAGTGCAGAGGAAGAAAAACACAAGTCATGTTAGGGTCAAAGGAAACAGTGAAGACTAGTTCAAATTTGGAAACTGCTCAAATGTTTCCTTTGCTTCATTCTTTTCTGAAGAAAATGTCTCCGATGGAACTGATGGAACCGCTTCTGGTACAGTCAGAACCTGGCAGCATCCACTACGTTAGAACATCAGAACCTACTCTGCCAAAGTTGATTTTCACAACTACAATACATCTAGAAGAGTTCACATCCCTGTTAAAATGCAGGTTCTGAATCAGTATAATATAACAAACAGAGCTGAAGGATCCACTCTGTTCATGAGAGGGGAGCAAATATGATAAAATGTTCAGTAGAACATGAAGTATGAACAATATTTTCAGAGAAAGCAATAATCCACATTTTTGTTTTAAAGAGTGGCTTTATAAACAACAGCAGAGTTTCAAAGCATCTGCCATCATTGTATAACAATTCAGTCCAACCTTGACTAGGTCATATACTCCCATTATGTTGGTCCTGAACCAAGGTGGTCTATTGGTAGAAAAGACTAAGCAGGAGGGGCTGATGGGAGATATTTTTTGTCAGTGTCCTGTAGGCGGGGCAACGCTGTCACAGGTGGTTCATTACACTTCAAGTTTCAGATCAAGCCTGGAGATACCTGGCCATTAACAGATAGATGTTATCCTCATAGTGTACTCAAACACAACACATTACAAGTTTAAAAACAGACAGAATAACTGGGCAGATTTATGACTGGAACTGGTTCCCATATCCAGACCCAGTTATCCCAGACATGTTAGTCTGAACTCAGCTGGGAAGTGTGGCTACAAAGAAGCACACCATTGGAATAACAGACACATTCACATTAACACATGACTTCTTTTCATTTAGAAGAAATACATTCAAAATGGAAAATGTTCTTTCACTCACCTTGACAGCAGCAGAGACAGCAGCCGTAGCTGCAATACTTAATCCCTGCTTGCCAAAGTTCACCATGGTCTCATAGCTTCTCTCTTTGGCCTGCACGATATATTCATCTATTTCCTAGACGGATACAATCAATAACACTCTTACTGGGGACAGTTTAATCAGGTAAAAAGCAGCAGAAGCAGAAGTTAAACGTGTTCTGTTATTCTCAACAGAAGTTAAACGTGTTCTCAGAGGCAGACAGAGAAAGATGGATGGTCGTACTCTCTCTCTGGAGGACAGCAGGGGGTGCAGACACTTCCTGTAAATGAGACTTGCTCCTCTGGTGTAAGGCGACAGCAGCCAGATCACAAAGGCTATCTTCAGCTCGTAGTACAGAGGGAACCTGGACAGACAGAGAAGCTGCTGGCTCACATGGGACTCAGGACTGAGCTGCTTTTCCAACTCAGACATGCAGTCAACATGGCCACTTCCATCAAGTTAAACATTATGTTACACCAGTGGTTCCCAAACTTTTTCTTCTGCGCCCCCCCAGTGGTTTCCAAACATTTTCTGCACCCCCCCCCTATGGATTACAAATGGCTGTCTGGTTGAAACTAGGCGTGTGAGGGGGGGGGGGTCGACTTTTTTGGGGGCAAAATGAAGTAGCTGAAAATAGACACCAACATTGGTAGCCTACAAGGTACTTGTTAAGCTTAAGGTTCTGTATTGATATTAGCTAGTCATCTTTTAGCTAACATTACCTGCATCCAACAGCTTCACTCAACTCAGTCGGTTAGTTTGGAGGAAAAAACTGTGAAAAGTTCTTTGCGTTTTGCTGGTTTGCTGCCGTGATTCTAACACAAACCTACGTAGCTCCGCACAGCAGCAGCAGGTCTCCTTCACAGGTGTAAACCCAGCGCGAGCGTCGTAGCGCTCATGTTGCGTTTAAAGGCGGCTCGGAAAAACAGGTTACAACATGTTAACAATGGATTAAACAGTTTTAACTGCTGATAAAAGTGACAGAGGACACAAATATGGGAAGTGTGGAAGCCTCTACTGTATCAAATTGACATAGGAATAACAGAGAGTTGGCCATTCTAAGGTAAAAACCCAGCACATACAGTGTTCATGTTTTGTTTTGTTTTTCATCCAGACGGCTTCCCGCGCCCCACCTGCAATGACACGGCGCCCCCCCGAGGGGGCGCGCCCCACAGTTTGGTAACCTCTGTGTTACACTATGTCAAGAAGGGCACCTACAAATTAAATGTATTATTATCATTATCATTATTATTATTATTATTATCTGAGTGGAGTTAGCCCCCTACTTTCTTCAAATTAAATGAAATTGGTGTCAAACTTTTGTGCTACATTTGTGCAGCAAAAATGAAAGATTAAATGAATAAATGTTTCCAGAGGTCAACGGAGGTCAGTCAACATTTACCAAAATAAAATTAAACATGGCATCAATCACAGTTGATTTGCTTGATTTTGCTGGTTGACCTTTGATGAGCTCTAGAAACATTTATTAATATTTTTAAAATGATAGTGCCACAAATGAAAATGTTTGCTGTACAAACGTTTGACACCAATTTTGTTCAATTTGAAGAAGGTGGGGGGCCAACTTCACTCAGGTCTCATCATTAGGTGAAGAAAAGTCGAGATTCAGTTTGACAGCATTTATAAGAAAAGGAATCAACAATGGACAAATAAATTGACCATAAATTCCTTCATTTTGGGAAATCACAGATTGGCCAATACTTATGTGAAGTCAATCTTATCCAAAAATCTGCCTTACCTCTGCTAGAAAAAAAGCTATTTTGTTAATTTTGTGTTTTTTGTTTTTATCAACAGGGCATTGCTCCAAATGTCAAAAGAGTTAGTTTATTGAGTTCCGAGACTAGTGTATTGAGAGTAGATTAAAAAATTAAGTGGTCAGCAACAACTCAGTATCAGTCATTTTCCCTGGGTTGGCTCTGACCAGTGGAGGGCTGGTTAAATACTGAAAACCTGCAGCATATGTCTTAGGTCATTAATAATTACTGGGCTCTTTGTGTTACAGTCTTTTGAAAAAAAAAATGAATGGTCAAAATTCTGATTAGAATGTCAGACCAGAAAACTAGAATCCAGTGTTGGCTGGAACAAACTGAGGTTAGTGCTTTTAGCTGCAGGATGTGCACAATATGCTAACATCCAGGAATGCTTCACTACGTTCCAATGTGTCTGTGTGTGTATATATATATATATATATATATATATATATATATGTGCGTGTGTGTGTGTGTGTGTGTGCACGCGCACGTGTATGTGCTAAGGTTAGCAATGTGCTTCATTCAGGTTACTCACCAAGCTACAGTCAGGTCAGTGATTGTCTCCACGACTGTATACAAGGCAAATACAATCCAGTACATCATCCAGCGCACCTGAACACACACACAGAGTCACTACGGTTAATCTAAACACACCTGAGCTGGATTGGTGTTAAACACTGCAGAACATCACCATTACTACAGTCTGGTAGACATGTTATGGAGAGTCTAATAACATGCCTACTAAATGTGTGCTTTTCAAACCAGAATTATTTACCTTGATATTACTACCATGACATGTTATTGACATTTGTGAGTAAAATAAATGATTCAAATGAAAACAGGGACCGGAAGCCCAAATATTAAAACAAGCTTTTAATCAGATTCTTTCCTTTCCTCTTAGCTTGATCCATCCTGGAACCCGTAGCAGCAGCAGCAGTAAAGGGCAAACAAGATGAGCTCGCCGTCTTTCTGCTTTTTGCTGTCTTTCCTAATCTGTCACTTTCCCATTCCTCCTAATGGGCTTCCCAGGCTCTCCTAGCTGCATTTCCATATGAAAGGCAGCAGCAGGCTGTGGCATTCAGACAATCACATGGCCAGCTGGAGTAGAAGCCAGACTCTGCTGCTGCATGACTGAACACACACTGACAGGACCTGAGAAAATGTCAGTGCATGTGCTCTCATCTCTCTCTGCTGGAGAGATGAGAGTGTGTGTGCTTGGGCAGAGAAAGCATGTACACCAGAGAACACTCCAGCATCCAGGGGGTTTTCCACTAAAGGAGCTTCAGAGATGGAGCAGCATTGGTGCTGCGGTCTGTTCTCAACCAGCGTCGTATAATTAAAAACAATACAGCTCCATGGGGGCCTGGAAACCCATAGCTCTATCATGTTTGAGGTGTCCTTCAGTTCCTGCCAGATTACCCTCATGTTGTTCTGGATTTCTGTATCAGAAGTGCCTTGTATTTCATGCCTTCTTTAAACAATCTTGAATTCACTAAAACTAAAACCTCAGCTAACCAAATAGAGCGCCCTTGATACTTGTCCAGCATGAAGTTTACAAGAATGTTTGGTCACAGTGCCTAAATATTCATCCCAGAATAATTTTTTATTCTACAATCTGTCTGCTTTTAAGGGTCAAGTTTAAACCCCTGCTGGCATATTTTTACTTACCAAAACATCCTTACCCTTTTCAGGGTTGTACAGGGTTGTACTGAGCTGGAAAAACCTTCCAAATATTTTGACCGTGCCTTCCCAGGCCAGCCGAGAAATATAGTCCCTCTAGAGCAGCTCCAAGGGATTCTTAACCTTGTTGACCTCGGGGTCCAATTTTTCTGGTTCAAAGTGACCCGGGGCCCATTTATGTATTAGCCATCTCTTGGTTTACCAAACTGACCTGGCTTTTGTTCTACATGAAAATCAAATCCATATATGGTTTACCATCAAAAACATAAAATAAAGTGACATCATAATGGATAATCACAAGAAGATTTACCATTTGTACGCAAATCTCCACATAAAACAACATTCTGAACAGGCCAGAAATTCATGGAACAAATCAAAAGGTAGCAAGAGTAAAATTCTGAGATGGAAAGTTCTAGAAAAAACAAAACCATTTGAAATGCAAAATTGAAAAATGTTCAACTTTTGAAAGTCAGAAATTTCCATGTTTTTTTTCTAGAAACTTGGTTAATCTCAAAATTTCTGTTTTTTCCAAAAATAAAATTTAGATTAACCTAAATATTTGTGTTGTTTTTTTGGCAGAAATATACTCATTTTTTTATTTGTACAGTGGCCCTAATATGCGTAGATCGACTGGCAAACTGACAGCTTCACCTTGTAACTCAGCTGTCTTCAAAATGACAGACCGGTACAGCCCAACCTCCTACCACATAAGTCGGCTCCAAAACTCAACTACATTTGAGAGAGTTTAAAGAGATGTTAGCCTCATGTAGTCTCTGATCACTTAATTTGCCACAAGGTGGCGTATGTAAACCATAATGCCTGTTGATGCATATTCTATACATAGCAATGATCATATTGGAATAGCTCAGAATTAAAGTAAATTAGCCACATAGCCATGTTGTGTGCAATTTTTGGCTCAAATTTCATACCAAATAGCAAGATTTCCAAGTACTACATGACTTACAAACAATCTGAATCTGTTTGATTACAATGTTGAACACATTCAGATTGTTTGTAAGTCATGTAGTCAAATCCCCAGATGATGCAGCAGATGACCGCTTGTACCAGAGAGGTTTCTTCCTGTGACTAAGGGGAGGTTTTCCTCTCCACTGTCGCTACATTCATGCATTATTGCTGCAAAGCCAACAATACAATTATTTATGTGCTATGTGCTAGTCCAGGAGTGAATGACTCTGCAAACTGCTGGGTTTCCCAAGACACAAAACTTTTTACACTAATTTTAATAATAAGCTGAGCTCAATGCTCCATTTGATAACTAGCATCAATTGGAATGTATGTGTGATTGAATTGCAGTGACTTATTTGTAAACTACCTTGAGACAACATTTGTTGAATAAAACTTTAAAATATACCTATATTTATTACTGCCTTCACAGTAGTCCCATTTTCCACATCATAACTACTCATTATCCCTTTACATGCTTGTCTCTGTACTCAAATATACCAAGTTTATCTCTTCTCTATTAAATTAGCTGTTAGTACTCAAGGTAGAAATTAATCATAATGTCACCTCTGCTAGTTATTAGACTGTTGAAGAGTTTAATATCAGCATATCTTTGTTGGCGGACTAACCACTAATCTCAGTGCAATGAAAACAACAGAAATCTATACGCTGATAGACTAATACTGTTACACTGAATTCAACATGCAGGCAGCATGACAGCTGCACCAGTCAACAGGTGACCTCATGATGAACTGGATGTCTGCTGCGTACACACACACGCACGCACGCACACACGCGCACGCACACACGCGCGCGCACACACACACACACACACACACACACACACACACACACATACACACACGGGAATCTAGAACATAGAGCAGAGGAAAACACAGTGAGTGAGATGGAGAAATCAATTTTTTATGAAGCAACCATCCATCTTTTAACACTTCTCAAACACACTTAGGAGCCAGTTTAACACATCCAAATAAAGTTAATAAATTATACTTAATATACACATGATTAAAGAAATAAATTAACAAAAGGCTTTGATATTAATCAATGTTGAATAATTACAGTTACAGTGATATTGGACTTATGTAATGTGTTTTACACTTTACATATATTTTAGTTATTGACTAAATTAGGGATACAAACAATAAAATTACTTATAATTAATAATTTATTAGACTAAAATTAGTTTCAACTGAATAAAAACATCTGTTAGTCCTTCCTTTAGTGTTTTCGTTTGGCCGCCATTCAGAAGCGGGCGCCACTGGTCATCTTTAAGTGGAGCCAATTGATAGAGAAACAAAGATGGCAGGGACATTCCAGAACAGGAAAAAAAAAATTGGTCCAATCAGAATCTGCTGTGGGATGCGAAATGAACTTCATAAGGTTCTGTTTTGAAATATGAACACTCGACAAGCTCCTTAAGTTTCACCTTAATAATAGAGCTCATTCAGTTGAGCTGTATGGTGGAGAAGTGTCAGCTTCTCAATCAAAAAATAACTTTTGTGATACAAAGAACACATAAGACTTCCTGGGAAGTTCTCATAAGACTAGAGGATACATTAAGAAATAATCCACCTTCAAATTTCTGCTCAAACCCATAGTAGTGGTTTTACAACATGAGACCAGGTGACGTGTCAAGAACAACTTACAAGAAATAGAACCATTTCATTTTCCTAGCAGCCCTGGTAGATAGAGCAAATGTCTTTGTTCTTGTGGAGCGTGCAGAGACCTTAAACAATCAATAAATACAAAAATCTAAAATATGAAGAAGAAAGGAGAGATGCTCATGTTACCTAGGGTTTTAGACCTGCTGTGGGTGAGCTGGGAATGTGTTTCTAATTCAGTCGACAGGGATTTCACTCTCACAGACACAAGTTACATCACCAATCTCTCCATAGAATCCAGCTTCAGCTTTTAAACCAATGTCTACATGTATGTTCCTATCAAAGTCCGGTTCAAACGGAGCCTGTCCTACGGCATTTTTCAGAGCATCCCGTTTCTTCTAAAGTAACATCAGTATAAAGTAGAACGACCTGTTTCAGAAAGAGTGCTGCAGTTTTCACATAGGATTCCATTTAAGGCATCCTGCGTTCACATCTGACTAGTTTTAAAACTGAGAGGACACAATGCAGACCAAATGTCTTCAAAACCTCTGAAATAGTCCCTTTGTTTTCGTGCTGTTGGAAGATGGAAACCAGATAACTTCAGTTTCATCAGTCAGATTAGTACAGATGAGCAGGGCTTTAACCTAACAGAACTTACAAACACTCCTCCTGTCTCATGTCACTAGCTGAATTTCCATTACAAATGTACGCAAATCTTTGTCACTATTCTGCTGATATCACAAAACACATCTTCACAATCGCAATGCTTTCATTAAATAAGAAATTAAATTAAAATCACACATGAATAAGTTTGTTCATGCAATAAATAATTCATAACCAAGGCAGCAACTGATGTAAACATTAACATGAGATACATTCATAATTCAGCCATGATGCTGGAGCTCAGTCTCTATCACCCAAACAGAGGATACATTAGCTTTTTATTTAGGCATTGGAACGACAAGCCCCGCCCACTTGGGAGCGGCTAGGTTTGGGACATTTTGGGGAAATTGTAGTCGGCCATTTTCCAGAAGAGCTATGGATTCAACACGATAGAATGACACAACTTGCTCTGAACTGTGTGATACTGTGGAGCCAGCTGCATATTGTCAGAAAAAAACAAAAGCAAACCATTAGCCTCCTAATACTTCCTGTAGTTTTCTTCACCAGTAGTGACATCCAGCTGTTGATCACGTGACTTGTGTGATGCAAAAAGAATTGTTACGATACTTAATTTTAGTACAAAAGATTTTTTATGAAAAACTTGAGTTTTTTCAAAATTGGCATTTCCATTAAGTGAATTTATGGTGGTTCTGTTGGACTCAAAAATATTCAGATACTTAATTTTGTCTAATAGAAATTCAATGCTGGGATAAATGTAATGGGGCAGCATTGAATTAGCTGATTATTTCAAATTAGCTGATTATTTCGCCATAATTACATTCTGGTACTTTAATCTTTTAAATGTGCATCCTTTTAGATTTAGATGCAGTCAAAAGATGTAAACCGGGAGCGCTAGTGAGCCAAGATGGAGTAAAAACAGATATTTCAGATCTCCAGCAGGTTTGTTAACATTTTCCTCTTAAAACCAATAACTTCTTATTAAAGGTGACCAAAACAGCATTGATAATTTTGGACTTTAAAGAAATCTATTTCAGTTGACGTTTCTCAATAAATGGCGGAAAAAATTTCTACATTCAAGTATGATGGCAGCGTATCAAAGCTAACGGCTAACACCATATCCATGAGGCAGCATACTCCAGAAGACAAAGATCCACAACCCAGGATGTGAAAGTCAACTGCTCAAACCGGGCCACTGCACCCAAGAAACCGGGAGACGGAGAAAGACTGTGTGCTCATTGCCACGCTGAATTATGATGGAGACGCTGATAACATTCTGAGGACAGCAGAGACAAAGCCCTGCTGACCAACAATGGATTATACCTCCAGTGTGGCAACCTTCTCAGATGCACAGAGCTTTACAAGCACTTTGGATTATTCTATCCAAACATAGAAAATGAGTTATGAGACTGAACTTCAAATGCAACTCTTGACAAGTAGATCTCAACACTGAAGTATTATGTTTTAAGATGCTGAACAACTAACTGTGAGTATGATCATCAATTTCACTTTTATAAACTGGCCTGTCTCCAGGAAATGTGCCCAACATTGTTACTAACTTTATCATATTACAAAGTCACAATTAGGTCTTCCTCACGTACATGATTTATATTGATATTATTGGTAGATTTCACATTGTTGTTGAAGTACATACATAAGGATGTACGTACATAAGTTATGCACACCTACAGGAGCTTGAACTGCTGCTACACTCTTAATCTTTCTCTTTTTCGTTGTTTTTGTACACATACTATTTTTTAGGTTGTGCTTGTTGTTGCTTATTATAGTATAGGCCAGGGACTGAAACCATTACCTCGCACTGTTGCACTTTTAATAACTATTGTCTTTTCTGCATTGTGATCCTTCATTTCCTGAGGATCTTATTACATCGGGGGGAAAAAGAGCCTTTGAATCCTAGTTTTGAAATATTGTACAGCAAAGTAATGGTAGTTTCTAAGTAGTTTTCTTAGTTTCCAGCATCCATTTCACTTAAGTGTAGTAAGTCATAATGTGAAGGGTCTGGATAGTCCAATCAAAAGAAACAAATTATTACTGCGACTAGGCCTGTCACAATAACAAATTTTGCTGAGTGATTATCTAAAAAATTGTTGCGATAAACGATAATATTATTTCAAGACCTTTTGACACTGATTTAATGGAAATGACTAATAATGCATGCGATTTCCTGCCAGATAGATACACTTTATTTTCAAAAGAACACATAACCCAGGTGAAAAAAAGTATACTTAAGTATATTTCAAATATACTTACATTTATGAAAGTACACTTTAAGTATACTAAGCATTAAGTGTACTACCTATAAATATATCTGAAGTATACTAAAGTATACTTGTACCAATTTCGAAATTATAACTTTAAACACACTTAAACATAATTGTACCAATATACACTTTTAATATATTAAATAAAAGTATACTTTAAGTGAACAAAATATATATTTGCCCAAGTGTAAATATACTCTTGCTCAAGTATATTTAAAATATATTTAAAATATATTTTGTGTACATTTTAAAATATATGCTCAAAATAGATTATTTTTTTAAATTCACTTACTTCTTTAAATTAATTTCACTATGTTTTTGTGAAATTAAACATACTGAAATTAAGACATTACATCTCAGTGTAAATTTTAGGCTAATAAAGTATGCTTTTTTAACTTCTTTATTCAACCAGGTGAACCCCGTTGAGATCCAGATCTCATTTTCAAGAGGGTCCTGGGCAGAAGTCTGCAACACGCAGCAACCTGACTACAAAATAAAACTAATTGATACATATGCAGAAGTATGTCTTTTAGGCACCTATAAAGTACTTTTCATGTAATTTTTAGGCATACGTTTTAAGCACCTAAAAAGTATGCCTTTTTAGGTGCCTTAATAATCATTTACTATTTTTGTTAAAATTGCAAAGAATAAAAAAATGATAATCGTGATGAAATGTTTAAGAAAGTACCTAATCCATTTTTCAGATATGACGTAAGATCTATAATCAACGGTATTAGTTCCAGTTCACACTCTAGACCAAATGGTGGCGGTATTGCACACTTTCATTGAAAAAAAAAACGCCATAAAGAGAAGAAAAAACTTGAGCGCAGGGAACAGAGCGCTGTTCAAATTCGCCATTTTTACTCGTATTGTATTAGGATATGACGTTTTCGTCGCTCGGCGCCATGTCTGGGGTCCACAGACCAAAACAAACTATTCAGAACACCGGTGTTTTCATTGTATTACCAACCGCAGTAAAGTTGTTTTCAAGTTGGATACTGGATAAACCGAGCTCCACGGAGTAAGAGACGTTCAGCTCAAGGTTGATCCGATTTATGAACGCTAATTTCGGCCAGCTGTTCTTAAGTCTCTCCACAAGCGCTCGGAGTTTCACATTGCTGCTGTCAATTTCCGAACACTCCTGTGCATAAATGCTTTGTCTTGTGACCAACTGATACCAAAAAGTGGACATTCATGCTATTACACGAGTACAATTAAACTATAGATTAGGCATATTTTTATTCCATTTTGACCCCTTTTTTAACCAGAATTATATTTAAAAAAAAAAGAAAATTCATAAAATGTATTACCTCAGATGATCATCACTTGTTACCCGTAATGTTCAATTGCATAAAATTCTAGGCCAGGATCTATGTCATTACATGTTCACTTACCTGAAATATGTTAAATACAACAAATATTTATTAAAGTGTGGTCTATTTCATAAAATTTGTCACCTTTATTGTTTAATTACACATTAAATGTTTAAAGATGGGCTCTTTCATCTGGTTTGTGTCATGATGTGGCGGTGGACACAAATGCAGCAGGCAGTGGACTTACTTTATGTGGATGTAGAAACAAGGCTGATCTAACAATAAGAACTAAGGAACACAGAGCAAGAGAAACTAGAAGATCTAAACAAAGAAATAACCCAACTAGAATGACACAGAAAGATACAGACTCAGACCTGGAACAATAACTGAACCTATGGTGATCAAATTAAGAAATAAACATTACTAGAAACCCTGCAGGGAGGCTGAAATAAGAAATAACTAGAAGGATAAAATAGAATAGTCATTAAAGAAGGCTTGACATGGACTCAGACAAACAAGGAAAAGCAATAATATTATTCTAACTACACTAAATACCATGAACCACTTAAGTGAATTGAAACACAAAGTTAATAAAATGAAAAGCAAAACAAACCCAAAAACCCAGTGTCTTGACAGATGTCTGATTATATAATTGTTTACTTTAATCACATAAAATATTTATTTAAAAATATAATCTCATTACATGTATGTTTATTACCTGAATATTTAAATATCAAATTGTTACTTAAAATGTGATTCTTTTCTTCACGTTTACATGCAACTTGAAGTGCTTGAATCAAACGATTCATGAATGTTTAATACATTAAATTATTAAATGAGAGAACAGCCACTTCCAACTATATTTCAACACAAATGGTTCCTGTTCCTCTTCAGAGTCTGCAGCCTTGCTGAGCTCCTCTCCTGGTTTCTTCCTCCTCAGCCTCTCCAACTTGCTCCTGTTCTGTTGCCTCTGCTACTGTGTTTTCATTATTTACCTCTTCTGGGGTAAATAATGAAATCAGTCTCAGTAACCTGTTGATGGTTTTGCTGTATCGCCTCTTTAATTGACGCCCATGTCGGTCCGATGTTGTGGCGTTTACCTCGCAGTGACCCACATTCAGCACTGGACCCCAGTCAGGATTGAGCTCATCCATTTCATACGTCGGTTTGCCTTTAAGAGGACATATCAGAACACATCGCTATTAAAGCTGTAAATTTGATAACACTAGTAAAATAGTTTACTTCACAATAATGTAATAACCTCGATGTCCACTGACAAAACTCGGACTATGGTACATAAACAATATTAGCCCGAGCTAAACAACAGAAACTGAACGTAAGAACACTCGGACAAAATCATAGAACAACATTATGACACAAAACCAACAAAGCAAATTTAGACACTCACCAGAAAGGAAATGTCTGGAGGAAACTTGTAGGTATCTGGGGATTTTGGAGAACGTGATATCAAGACGTGTCACCGCTGATACCAGGACATTCGTCTTCTTTTCGTTAGCACCGATAGCTTAGCCTCCTCACGTTGTTTCCAAGCAGGATAATAGTGAAACCAAAGTCCGTCTTATATCCTTTTACCGTTTCAGTCGTGTGATCGGACATTACAGACAATAACGTAGCAAGTTCGTACCATAGCTAAATTATTTTAAGTAACTTGGATTGAAAAACTCTGCGAGACTGTTTTTTTTTATACTGCGAGACTGTTGTCTATGGACCCCTAAGATGGCGCTGATACCCCTCCGACTAGAGCAGTGACGTCACGCTCCAAAGCTAAATTCAAGCTGGTGTCGTCCGAGTTAAACGACAACACAACTGGACAACAACCGATGGAAATGAAATGTGTGTCACAAAAGGAGCCCGAAGGGACGAAGGCTGCTAACGTCTTGCTAGCTAGTGGTAAGTTTGCTTATTAATTATCTTCGTTTAATTATAAACAGTGCAGTAAAGATATATAACTGACGTTGGTTTCATAAATAATTATTTTATCAATTTTATTGTGACTTGTATGATTATTACTATAGCAATCATTCTTCATGTTATAACTGCATGGAGGCTGTTTGTTGCGACTTATACTTTTATTCATAAACTTAACCTGGTTTTAATTAAGCTTCATAAGACAAAGAGACTTTGATATTGTGAGGTTTTTGTTATAACTTCTTCATCAATGTTTTTATCTTCAACATATGTTTGCAGTGTAAGCAAATGAAGATGAAAGAGGAAGCCAGAGAAATCAGCTGTTAGGAAACCTAGACTTTCCTGTCTCAGAAGAAGCTCTGGCTCCACCAGATCACCAACCAGCTCTGAGGATGAACCTCCACATAGTCTTCATGGTGTAAGTATTTTTTGTTTTGTTTTGTGAGGAGCCAGCTACATTTTCAACAACAAAAACTGGTGTGTTACCAACACTAAGTGCTTAATAAACATGATTTGATTTAAAGGTAACTGGACAGAATTTTTCCCCTTGTTAATCTAACATTTCTCTTTCATACATTTTATTTGTTGTTGGCTTTCTGTGATGGACTGGTGACCTGTCCAGGGTGAATCCTGCCTCTCATCTGATGACTGCTGGAGATGGGCACCACCAGGTCCCCTCATTACCCTGCAAGGATCAGCATGTTCAGATCATGGATGGAAAGCTTTTAAGGTAGTTTGTCTCCTTAAGTCCACACTTAAAACAGCTTCATAGTTATTGCCAACATCAACTGATTCTATGACATTGCTGACTATTTTTTTCTACTTCTAACATAAACAGGCAAAGAAGACACCCAGAAATGTTTTTCCACCCCAGGCATCCGGTCCCAGTCATCATCAGTTCTGATGATGTCACATACATGGTGAGTTCACAACGTCTTAAAATTGTATAATTTTTTTTATTTGCCATTTTTCTGTACTCTTTAAAATACAAATGCCTTCTCTGTTTAATTGCTCTATTGTTCTTTTTTGTAGGTTTCTGTAAGGTGCAGTGGTGCAGTGAATGGGAATACCAACGGTGTCATGAAGTGTCATTCAGTAAATAATGACAATTTTAATGAGAATTTGCTTTAAAAGTTGGATGACAGATGTTATGTTTATGACAGTGTCATGTCAGTCTTATGCACACCCCATCAAATAAAGTGTTACCAAAATGGTAATATATAGAAAGCACAATGTAATTATAATTTTTGTTCTTTAAAGTAATAACTTTCATGTTTTTTGTCACTTAAATTTTCATGTTCATTGTGTTCACTTTTGATGTGTAAACTGATAATTTATGTAAAGTTCATAAAGTTGTGAGTAAAATTGGACAATTTTAAAATGTCGCTAATAAAACAAAATATTTGAATTACCTTGAACATCTTGTGTAATTAATCTTTCCATGTAATTGTAGCCTAAAACAATGCAAGTACTGTAGTGTAGTTATGCATGTAATGTACAAAATAGGAAAGTAGGAATTTTATGAGTAATTAAAATTGTACTTTATTAGCAATAGCAGTAAATCAATACAAAAAATTAAGTGTAATTTAAATACATTACTAATATAATAGTATATTTAAAATATATTAACTATATTAAAAGTATACGTCTATGACAGAATTAGTACACACAAAATATGTAATGTTTTGGAATATTTCTCTTGAATGCTACATAAAAAGTATACTTAAAGTATACTAAGTACTACTTGAAGTTGTTCCAAAAAAGTATGTTTAAGAATACTAAAAGTTGTAATTTAATACTATTTAAATACTACTAAAATATACTAAGCACAAAAAAGTTGTTCCAAAATAGTATAGTTTAAGTACATCAATCAAAGTATGCTAAAGCAAATTTAGTATACTAAATTTTTTACTTGGGAACACTGGAACTGATAAACTAAATCAGTTCCAGTGTTAATGGATTCTCAGTCTCCATTAACAAAAGACGTACTTTAATTAAAATTAAACAACATAAAGCCAAAGTGGAAATAAATACTGCATTCAACCAAAAGAATGCAGATTATGAAGTCTGTATACTATATTGCCCTTCAGTAATCACTAGATTTAAATAGAGAAGATGACCACATCCGACCACCTAATGCAGTAGTTCACACTACACGATTTTTTTTTGCCCCTATTTTCCCCTTACGACAATCTTAGAACGTTGGCCTATTTAAGATTGTCGCTGGTGATTTCGTAACCGATCATCATATAGTGTGATCAGTGGCGCAACTGCACATTATTCAGGTGGATGCGAAAACATAAATCGGCACACCCCACCCCCACCCCAGGCGAGGATACGTTAAGGGTGAAACGCGCTAGATTTACCTCATTATGTGCGTGAGGTGAAGTAGCATAAGGCGCGCTGAAGTGTATGAGGTCGATAGGTTTAATTTATCGTGTGATTAATTGATTTATCGTTTATCACGACAGGCAGTGGCGCAACTACACATTATTCAGGTGGATGCGAAAACATAACCCCCCCGTCCCCGAGACGCCGATACGTGAAGGGTAAAACTTGCCACATTTACCTCGTTACGTACGCGAGTAGAAGGACCGTAAGGCGCGCTGAAGTGTATAGGAAAACATAATCGGCGCGCCGCCCTCTCCACACGGGGTTTTGACGCCCCCTCTGGGGCTGCGCCCCTATGCATTGCATGCGCTGCATACCCACTTTTTGCGCCACTGATGACAGGCCTAACTGCGACTCAGATAATCCAAGTGTAAAGTAGCGCTCTTACAGGGAACACACCTATCAGATGTGAAACATACAAAATGTCCTGGGCTGATAAAGTTTAACACTCCTCGTGTTGTTCTTGGTAGGAAAAGAGGCGTTGCCATATTAATCCACAGGCAAAGTAACTCGACTGAAACCTTGTCTAACAAAAGACAGGGAAGGTAGATTTATATTGGTAAATGGGAGTACAGCCCCAGTCTCCTGGTTATAGGGGTGGGAGGGGGGTTATTTGCGTAATGCCTAATCTACATAGACAACCAGACTGTTACAGTCCTATATCTAAAATGGGTAAAATGGTCCTCCACACTGAACAGCTCTATGATAGCAGATGGCATGTCTGCTGGTCCACTGCTACACTGTATGAGAAATGTTGTTTGGAGTTTGCAGTGATGGAAATCATGAGCCAATCAACGAATGCAGTCAGCTGTCAATCAAACCACTTCTTTATTTCTTAAGTCAAATTGCTTCTGCACAGTACACGGCTCGCCGTGCCTTGTACTGCAGAGAAGAGCTGCGAACGACCTGCTTAATTTATTATTAATTTATTATTATTATTATTCTTTATAAAGAATTTTTGAATTTGAATTAATGGAGATGAATTTGGCCATGGTAGACTAGGACAGAACCAGTTAGTGGAGAAGCAGCTTTATAGACGTTGCACGTTTTCCCATTTTGCCCAACTACCAAGCCAAGAGGCTTATTGAGAACAAATCATGTAAAGTGGAACTACCAACTCATTTGTATTTTATTCATGAGATAACAAATTCAACCCATTGACAAAGAGTTTAAATAAAATTCCTCCTGCTCATATTGTCCCCAACCTAAATAAATATACGTCATCAATTCAGTCAGAAATGTTGCTATGTAGGTAAAGCTTGAGAACTTACATATTCCTTAACATTTTTGGTCTTGACAGCTTTATAGGAGTAATATGCAGGATACAATGTCCCAAACAGGAGTCTGGAAAAAAAAATAGACAAAAGAAAAAACTTCATGAGGTCAGTCAATAATGGCAAACAAACATGAAATATTAATCAAACATTCTTTCAATCTGGAAATACAAAACCCAGCAGCATAGCTCTTTGTCTTGGAATGTTAATATCATATCTCAATGTGTTTATAAGGATGAAGTGTGGTGCAGAGCTAGAGCGGGCGCCTAACAAGCAGACGCCAATAGTAGAAACGCCAGACCTAACCATTGTGCATGTATCTAAAAGGAGAAGGGTCCTCCAGTAATAAAGAAACACTGAGTTACTGCAGAGTCAGACAGAGATGTGTTTTATATCAACTCCACATGAACACAGCTGAGAGAAAACTATCATCATCCACACACACACACACACACACACACACACACACACACACACACACACACACACACACACACACACACACACGCACACGCACGCGCACGCGCGCATGTTTATGTTGCTATCTTGTGGGGACTTTTCATTGACTTCCATTCATTTCTACAGCCTAAACCTGACCTTTACCCTTTTCCTAACCCTAACCATCACATACCTAACCTTAACCCTAACCAAAACTCAATTCATACCTTAGCCCTAACTCTGACCCCTGACCCAAAAACAGGGTTTCCCCTTGTGGGGACCAGGCTCCAGTCCCCACAAGGAGCAATTGGTCCCCACAACGTAGCATATGTCAGGAAAATCGTCCCCACAAGGTATTACAAACAAACGCGCGCGCACGCACGCGCACACACACAAACCTTCTCTCAAGGTGTACATCGTGTCTTCTTTGTTCCACAGCAAGAAAAACTACTCTTTGCATTTGTTCTCTCTCCATTCATTCGTTTGCCATTTCCACAGCAGAGCATTCTCTGCAGATCAAACTAGAGAGTGTAATGCACCTGGTTCTGTTCAGCAGGAAAAACCTCAGACCTGTGCAGCTGCTGTTACAATTTTTTGAGTCTATTTGACCTATAAAAAGCGTCACAATTTTAAAGGCTTGCATCTGCCTTGTTTTCTTTGGTTCAATACTGATAATTAGCACAATATTTAACATTTATATTAGCACAGAATTTAACATCCAACAGTCCACATCCAGTATGCAAGTAGGTTGCTTAAATTTTTTTCTTAATAGAAAAAAAAGTTTTAGATTACTGAAATGTCTCTCCCCATGAGCAACATAAAGCATAAAGCAATAAAGACTTCTCAATAATGTTATGTAGTTGCATTTTATTCAAGCTGCACTACATAACTTAAATAAAAAATATGTTTTCTCCATATTTGTTAAAGTTGTCATGTTGTCGTAGCAGTTTGTTATGAGACAGATAATCTGTGAAAACAATCAATCTCCTTCATCTCCTTCCTGAATTACTATTACTGGTTAAAGTAATGCACCGTTCTGACCAAAACAACCAATTAGAACTAGTAGGACGCTCTTAGCACTGTCAATTAGCCTCATTCACTCACTGCTAAATGTGCTAATGGGGGAGAAACAACTTATCATTTACAAGAAACCGTTTGTCTGCCGTCATTGGCAGCTATGCTAACTAAACTGAGCATTCAGGTTGAATCTGCACAGCTCTGTGCTATGCTAGCTGCAGCACGGCACAAATTGAGGAGGAGGAAGGATGAGCAGCACCACATGAGATTGTGATTGACAGCACTAAAACTCTCCTGCCTCTGACTGATTGTTTCTAGCACTGGGAGAAAGCAAAGGAAATAGATTTTTCACATATTACCTCTCATACCATACTGTCACAACATAATGACAGTTTTAAAAAAAAATATGTGAAAAAAAAATTATATGAAAGTGACATACTGCAGCTTTAATTTCACTCAGGAGAGAACAGGTCAGGAGGGTCGTGGGTTAGAGCTTCTGCTCACTCACTCATCTGTTAAGTGGTAAAAGGCACAGGGAACAAGTTAAATATACGAGTTGGTAATTTCTTTTCCTTAATTCATTAAATGCTAGTGAAAATGAGGCAAACAGTAGTCTGTAGCTAAGCTAATTATGCTAAATAGTTGATCTCATACAGTCTACCCACCTCTCTTGGAAAAAAACTGGGTTATAAATTAACACTCTTGCCTTTTTCTCTCTCTCCCTCTCTATTTTGTTTTTGAAAACCTGATTTTATAACTTTTCTTAGCAGCGTTGTTCAAAAGACCCTTATATGTATAGTTTAAGTTTGGTATTGAGTACTACTCTTTGTATTATGTGTTTTCTGTTCAGCATTACTTTTGTCCCTTAAGGCATACCGTAGTTAGGGCAGAGATGACGTCAACACCTTATCGTAGCCAACGTTGCTGGTATCTGGTGGGGAAGTTTGGGTAGCTGAGCCGCTGTGCTAACACGTGGGAAAGACCATAGACATAATATAAGGATAGACGCCTCATGCCCCGCTGTCGCCTATTGTCGCTGACGAGATTTAGGGCGGCCATCTTGGAGCGGTATACCACTCCACTCGGTCCTATGTGTTCAACAGGCACAGTGACGGATCAGCGCATTTAATCGATCATAACACGCTTTTTTGTTACTGGAAACCATATTCAAACATCTATCAAAGCTACATTTATAAACAATTGTATTATTTAAGTATGTTATTTAAGTTATTTAAGTATTTAAATATGCTTAGTGGCTAAAACAATAGAATAGGAATGGAATATTCTGATATTGATGTATAAAGAGCATATTACAAAGCACACAGCCGTTCATAATTTATTTAATAAATTATTTAGTAATATCAATACATATTTAAATAACTATACAACACAAATAAAGATTCATAATGGCACAAATAAATAATTAATACTGAATATATATATATATATATATATATATATATATATATATATATATATATATATATATATATTTTTTTTTTTTTTTTTTTTTTTTTTTTTTTTTTTTTTGCCGACTTCTAGCTTCAGAGATTCAGCAGCTGAGATTAAGTCCAAAATCTGATGAGATCCATCCTGCTGCAGTGAATCCGTCTCTCTTTAAATATCTTCCTCACATCGTGTCTTTATGAAACTTTCAAAACAAAAACGGAAGATTTGGGATGTATCTTACTAGTGAAAGAATTACATATAAATAATAGTCTTTACCACCTGTGTAAACTTTGCTGGTGAATGTTATAACACATAAGTTTTATAATATGTGTTATATTGTTTCATTTCTAATGCTCTTGTGTCATATAATCTAAGTCAATGTTAGAGAATAATTAATATTTTTAGATGTACAGAATCTCAGTTAGTCTTCATAGCGGGGCTGAACCCGTATTACACCGGGTTCAGATACCAGCTAGGCGAGATACCAGCTAATATTAGCTGGTATCTCGCCGGTGGACATAAATACAGTAAAGTAATATTCTAATATATAATATAATCACAATATATACACAATAATATGTCCATCTTACTTGTGAAATGCTGTCTGTGGAGCCCTCACATCAATAATCCATAGATCCGAACAATAATATCCCTCAGAGCTGAGGCATCGTCTATTGTTTTGATTGAGGAAAGTAGGAGTTTATACCGCTCTAAGATGGCCGCCGTATTTCCTGCGCCGGAGCAGCCAATGCGGCGTCTACCCTTATATTATGTCTATGGGAAAGACCACAAGATATGTGTTCTCCTTAAGAGTGTGCGTCAATGATGAGTAAGTTGCAATATTTTAGTGTTTACTGCAGCTAAATGAGTAATTTGAAGTTTATTTGTTTGCTGTTATTTCACCTGTTGCTAAGTCCGAGCTATTGGCTATGTGTGTATTATAGAGCTTTGTGTTGCACATGCATATCTATTCTCAGTGGAGCAGAGGCATGGTTATTACTTAACTGTGGAGTTAACTTGCCTTAGTTTGCTTAGTAATATTGACTTAGAGGTTTCCTTCTTATTTTATCTAAGGTATAATTGCATGGTGTAATGTGTAATGATAGGACACCTTGAACTTATTTTCTGTATTTTTGTTTATTCTAGGAAACCACACACACCTTCATGTAGACACATTTATGCCCATCCATGTTCATTGGATTATCTGTGAAACAGTTTGGAATACAGAACAGTTAAAGGATCCTGCCTCGTGTCTTCATTAAACTCCTGGTGCACCTCATCCAAACATCTGGTCCTGAGCTGAATCCTGGCCTGAGTGGTGTTCTGGCCGACACTCCAGGTTGAGAGCGGTGACAAACCTGAACAGCGCCTAACAGTCCTTCAACTTTAGAACAAACTCACTTACAAGCGTAGTAACTGCCACAGTCGCCGCTGTATTCAGCTGCATCTTCTACTGACTGTAGCTGCATACGTCACTGTTAAGCGCTCCAAGCAGGAATGAATCATTTAACACAGATAGGGGGTTCAGGGCAAAATTGGGTGTGTGTTTTTTGGTCTGGGAGGGGCAACATTACATTTTTACTGCTAAAAACAGCCTTTTGAAAATACAATATGATAAATTTTGCATTTGACAGGACCCCAATTTTTTTATTTTATGTCTGTGAACAAATATAAATAATTAAATTGTGGAGGGCCCCCTGCTGGTCAGGGCCCCTAGAATCGCCATCACTTTTCACCCCTTTACCGCGCCCCCGGCCCCTGGGCAACTTGAACCCAAGTTGCTACCAATCTGATCAGAATTTTGGTTCAATCATATCAACCGTATGCCAGTGTCTTGCTAGGCAAGCTAATGGTTCTGTTCTGAGCAGCCACCAACATCTTCCCTCCAACTTCAGGCTTTGGGACAGATTTCCTCAGATCACCTCCAGGAGTTATTTGGGAGACTTGTAGCAGCGTTTAACAGTGTGACGTCCAGCCCTGCTGTGAGTCAGTGAAAGAGATGTGGATTTCACCCCTTAATGCAAAGATTTCTTAAGCCTAGCAAAAACACTTCATGAAATCGGCAGCATTTCTTACAGTATGACAACACAAACAAACTGCTTCAGCATTAACTAGGGCTATTCTGGTAGTTTTCTGGCTGACCTGTCAATTCCTATATTGACCAATACCAATATTTTTGTCTGAAAAGTCACTAACTATAGCAATCAAGTGGCTAAGTTGGCACATGCAGATGTGTCCTGGTGGGCAAGTCTGTCAGTAAGCAATCTCACTGTAGAGCAGAAGAGGACAGTGGCTGCTTTTCAAAACTTTGTGAGGAAGATAAGATCGGTGGATAAGATCACTTTGGGTGATCTCCTAAAATTACAGAAGTTGGGCAAGATGAATCGGTGATAAGATTCAAGGCAATCAAAAGAACTGTAGAACACACTGATTCTACTGCACTGACACAATAAGGACCACTCTCTCTGTCAACAATACAACCAGTCATGTGAAAAACTTAGGACACCCTGAAACAGTGATTATTTTTAGAACGTATCTGGCCACACTAGATTTTCATATCAATTTTAACTATACTCAGACCTTCAATGACAAAATGAAACTTTTTAACCTGAAGCAAATACACGAATCTTTCAAAATGTCTTCTCAAAATCATTCCTCTATTTAGTTTTCCTGTCCTGAACACATCTGACCAATAAAATGGACTAAATGTCCTCGTAGTTTGTAGTGACAATCATTGATTCATGTGGATATTTCTCTATGTGGAAAAAATTTGAACCACTGAAAAACGCAACAAGCCAAACTGAACAACTGAGTCAAACCACAGTCAAACTATAGGTAGACATTTAGTAGCAGTTGCAACTAAATGTTAACACAGTTAAGATTCAGACTTAACTGAATGTTTAAGTCTGAAATGTCCACTACCCAAAAATAAAAACATGTTTTCACTGGACCTACAGGAACTTCTTCTAAATGTTGAAATCAAAGTCCATGTCTGTCCAATCATAAAGAAGCTGAATAAGTTGAACCTTCCTGGGTGGTGTACAAGAAGGAAACTTTGAATGTCCAAGGTAAACATTAAGGTCACCCTGACATTCACCAGAACGTAGACAAGGACGAGGGCCTCTGGAATAATGGTCTTTGGACAGATGAGTCTAAATGTAATAATCTGGACACCAGAACAGAGGATATGTTTGGTATAAATCAAATATAGCACCTCCAGTAAAGCATGGAGGGGGGGTGTCATGGTTTGGAGATGCTTTGATGCAGCAGGACCTGGCCAGCTCATCATCAGAATCCAATATGTAGTGTGTATCAGAGGGTTAGGGTTAAAATGTGAGACCATCCATAAAAAAGTGACCTAAAATGTCCCAGTAAAAATAGGAAAGTAATGAAATTAAATTAAAGTTCAGCTCCTAATCTGATTGTGATACTGTGGGATGACTTAAAACAAGCTGAATGTAGAATTAACTAATCAAACATCTCATATCTGAAAGTGAGGAGAGGGACAAGCTGACTTCAGACTGATGTCAGAGACTGGTAGGCATCAAGAAGAAGCTCAACCAAACCGGGTAAGACCAGCAATCATGGGGTTCGAAGTTTTACTCAGCTAGAAAGCTCAGTTTTGTTTAAAGAGCAATTATGCCAATTTTTACTCAGAGATAAAGACAATAATAAACAGATCTTAATATTGAAACTAGAGGTGTGCCGATCGATCAGTCACCGATCACAATCGGGCCGATTTTCGTGAAAAAGTGCATGATCGGTGATCGGCGATCATTGTCTCTTTTACCGATACCGATCACCTGCTTCTCATTTCCAACCTGCCTGTGCAGCTGGTCTCCTCTTTCTTTCACTCTGCGCAAACGCGCAGCAACAAATCCTAAGCGATGTGGAACTATAACGCACTGAATGAATGGGGAAGTTTGCGTGTTGCGGCGGAAAATTGAAGCAGGTCAAAATGCATCAACACGACGAATCTAGTATGGAATAAAAACAAAGCCATACTTGACGGAGATTGGCTACATCAAGGCTCACTGCAGTAAAAAAGACATACGGAGCGATCAGATAGCAGGTAAAGCAGTGCACAGCTACAAACACTCACCCGGATTAGCATGACGGTCAGAAAGCTAAACAAATAACCAGCGAAATTATTTAAGTCTTCGAGCTGCGATGTAAGACGTTGGTTCTGCTCTCGCTGTTGAACCGCTGCTACAGGTAGTAATATTTCACAGACGGAGCGCCGCTTCTGCTCCACCTGGTAGTGACTCTCACACCGAACCTGCTTAAAGCTGCAGCATCTAACTTAAAAAATAAATTTTACATATGTATTAAAACTTTCGCTGTCCTAACATGAGACAGATAATCTCTGAAAAAATAATCGATCTCCTCCCTGTTCTGCATAATTACTCTGCTCAGTCAGAAACAGCCAATCAGAGCTAGCAGTAATCAGCTAGCCGCCATGCTATCAGGAAGTTTTCATTCAGTAACTCTGGATTGTTTATTGTAATGGAACCTGTTTTTGCCTTTGAATGTCAGGTTTTATACTTGAACTTCTTGGCAATGTTGAGAGGTTTTATTTTGGCTCTTTGTATTATTTAGCCTCTTCAGAGCCTTCATATGTTATCAGTCTGTTAAAGATAGTATTATCAATAGCAGTACAATTTGCACAATGCCTGTTTTGTTTAGTTTTCTTCTTGGAAAAAGTTATTAAAAAGTTTTTGTCTAAATTAAGGTGAATTCATGGTTCCTTTTTCCACATAATGTAACCAGTAGTGTTTATGATAATAATAATTATGTGATCGGTATCGGTGTATCGGCCCTCATGGGTGATCGGTATCGGGAGGAAAAAACCTGATCGGCACATCCCTAATTGAAACATTTTTAATAAAGACAGCAATGTTTAATGAGTTGTCCTATGTTTTTCCACAAGTCTGTAAATATAAAAACTTTTCATTGTGCTGGTGAAATAGTGCGATAGCTTTTTCTGGCCAAAATTCTCTCATTCAGATTCAGCCTTCCAACCAATGAACAGGGCAACCTTAGCAGAGCATTTACATACACATACTTTGCTTTATAACAATTACCTAATCTGACAATATGGGCAAAAATCTGGAGTTGGAAGGCTTCCATAAGAACAGCAGCTTCCCAAATACACAGACACACTATATTTAGTCATGTATACTCCCTCAAACCCAAGTCTCCACAGCAGCATGCGAGCACAACCACAGCAGTTTATTTTCCCGTTGTTGCTATAGAAACTGAAAGACTGCCAAAGCTCCCTGGCTCTTGTCTTCGCTGTGTGCTACACTCTTATTTCAAGGCACTGTGAGTTTTTGTCCAAAGGTAGTGAAGCATTCTGAATCAGTCCAGAAATATAAAGAAAAATCTCAGAAATATGCTAAACAATTCTAGAAGTACTTTCAAGGCTCTCTCCTTTGTGAGCAAATTGATGTTTAAATTAGAGCTGAAATAATTTGTTGGATTACTCATGATGAATCAATTATTAAGATAATTGTCAACTCATTTAAAATTTGATTAATCGTTAACTGGACTATATAGATTCAAAAAACTGGTGTGCTTATGAATATTAATGACTTGATATGCGATCAGTGTCACTCGGATGGAGTGTAGGACGTGGAGTAGTGATCTCTGTGGTAAACAGCCTGTATTTGTACAGGCTGTTTACACAAACCACTGTGGTGTGGCCATCCAGAGGGAGAAGCAGCACTGGTTACATAGGCCTCCACCCTGGCGGTGGTGCTGTGCTAGCGTGTTGCTCCATCCTGACTTCATCCAAGAACATCTGGATAGAGTTTAGTCATGGAATTGTCATGGGAGTGTGCTGTGAATTTACAGTGTGGTGAAGGCAAGGGAGAGAATCTCAGAGACCCACTACAGTCTTTTCCTCCAGTGTATTCTATGCCTGGCAGGCTGCCAGGTTTTAGTTGCCCCCCAGCCAGTCTAAGCGTTGCTTGTTTTCAAAAAAAAAATGGGAAAAACAATAGTTTAAAGACTACCTGCGTCTTTGCTGCACTGAGCATTTCACCGGCAGAGCAGTTCATTCATGAAAGACTGGTTTTTAGTAGGTGTGCACTGATTGCTGTTTTCTGGACTGTGGTTGATTTTTAACATAAGATCAGGGGATAATATCAGCTTCACATGCGAGTTTTGGCCAATTACTGATCTCCCAAAATTAATGAAATCGGCTTGCCAATGAATTTGTGCACCTCTAGTTTATAGTTGATGCATTAAACAGGGTACAAAGCCGGCACCAATCAGACCGTTGGCACCATCTTTCACTCAAACTGGATGATTTGGAAGAGAAGCTGTACCTGTATTGGCATTTACACTAACTCTCTGTGAGGATCATGTTTCTTCAGAGCATACTGCACCAAGGTAGGCACCAAGTTTAAAAGCCACAGCGCTTCCTCTGCTTGCGCAAGCTCAATGTAAACCGCAAATATAACCTATAGTCATACTTTTACAGGTGATCATTGAGAGTGCCATGGAGTGAGAATGATATATCTTTGTGAACAAAGAACTATTTATGTGCGTTTACATCTCACATATGCTGCCCAGTGTGTGGCTCTGTGTTTGCAGTGAAATTTGATTAAAGTTTATGTATGTGTTCCCACTCAGTCGGTGTGTTAGTGGTTCAGCCTGTGGAGGAATTGTAGCACTCACCTGGTAGTCATCCAGCTTGCTGGTTTTTCCTTTTTTATTATTTTTTGCAGCGCGACAATGCATCAAACTGTACCATATCAAATGTCTTCTCTACCTCTGTTCTACTCCACTCAGGCAGAGCAGCTCCGCGCAGCCGAGAGGAAATCAGAAAAACACGTCCCATAAAACCCGGGCAACTAAAACAAATCGTCTCTGTGGCGCTTATTGAAAACTCAGTCACGAAATGGAAAAGCTTGATTTCTACTAGTGCCTCATAAATTAAATGTCCAGTTTTCTCTCTCATCCAGCGGAGAGATGCCAGTGCAGTGGATTTAGCTCCTCATGCAGGGCCAGTCCAATGTTCTATGAGGCCTTGAGCAGAATAAGGGCCCCTCTTCCTGCTGAGAACATCAGCACCACTAACGGTGTTTCATACAGACTGAATGGAATCTGGTAGAGGGGGTCTAGTTTAATTAGCCGAGCTTAAAAGCAATCAGTGACAACTGTAATTTGTCGAGATGTATTTGTGAATAAATAAAACTCAAACTCAAAGATTAAACTCACAGAATCAGATTGTAGCTGTGGTAACAAAACAATGTGACTATTAAGATTGCTCTTTGCACTTTTGCAAAGTAAACTTGCAAAAGTTTACTTTAAATTTATATCTTAAATTTAAATTTATATCTTAAATTTAAATGTTAAACAATTTAAAACCTTTTAAATCATCTATACTGAAATCATGAAATCAAATTTAATATCAATGTAATTCTCAATAAAAATTTATTTTTTTGGTTTGTTGTTTTTACATTTGTACATTGGTTTGCTAGTTTACTGGAAGACATTGTCGGCAAAATCTTCTGGTAAGAATTAATTACCCTGTAAAATTTTACATTTTATGCCAACTTAACATTTTTTATACAAAAACATGGTGCCCAACCACCAGGCTTAGCACATTTTCTGGAGGAAAACCAGCACTAAACTCTGAAAAGCCTGATTTGGTGAGCAAAACAGCAGCATGTATGTATGGGTCGAATGGTTCGAGAAATTCAAAGGCTTTACTGACATAAAACTCAGCCTCTGGTGATTTTTTTTAACCCTCAGAGAGGACTGTAAGAAATGGAGACTATCCCTAAAGCAAACTCTCCACATGCAAAAATCCTGAAGACCAAAACATGACCTTATAATATATTATAAAGTAATTATAATACACTACTTTATGTCTTTAAAATGTATTTCACCTCAAAGTCTGCTTCTGCAGACTTTGTAACTGTATGAAGAGAATCAGACATTCCTGCAGGATAATTACTAAGCTACGCCCATGTTTGGTGAAGCACTCTGAACACGACAGCAGCCAACTGTCACTATGCTACAGCAGTACAGAAAGACTGCAGCACATAATTTCCTTAAACCCTCAGAAAAAACAATAAATAAAAAAAATGCTTGAAAACTTTCTTAAACTCTACAAACCAAAATGTCAGATGTTTGAAAAAAGATTTCTCCTTAACTTTAAACTTGGGGCCCCTACCTCATACTAACTCAATCTTTCTGTACCTCACCCACATCTCCACCCTATATGCAGCTGAAAAAATAGCCCCAGTGTGTTCTGATGGGCCTCAAGTTGGGGCTCTGGGTCAGTTTCACTAGTTTCCTGACATCGAACACCACCAACAGTCAGTTTTAGGGAGGGAAGCATGGAGCAGAAGGAAACAGAAAAAAACACACACAAAAAAAAATAAACAGAATGAAACACTCAGACCGAGAAGAGATGGGGGAGGGGTCCAGTCTCTGCCATGTTGAGCTCACAGCATCTGGTTTGAACTTGACAAATAAGAATTTCATTATTTGACTCTCCCCTAAAAGCACTGAGTGGATTGTTTTTGAAGTGCTGCTGAATCAAAAGGGAGTAGTTAGAGAAAATTCCTCTATGGGAGAATAACCAACATAGAGTCATATGTGGTGAATTAGATGTGTTCTGTTGAGGCTTGTTTGTCAGTCTGAGAGCACCTTTTGAAAATAACAAACCATAAGCAAGTCTTAAACAACCTTCCTAAATATGTATTGTATTTTGTATGAGTTTCAGTCTCTGAAATTAGTGACAAACATTAATGAACTTTTTCACAATATCAGGGTTTCCCCCTGTAAAGCTTTTGCTGATTCATATATGTAATTGAATTTATTTTTTTGTTTTGTTATTTTCTTTTAGTGTTTCCTCATTTAGCTGGGAGTTGTTTGTTGTTTTTTAACTGACGTTTTGACTTGAAAAGAGTTTTTTTTTTTTTGGAAGTCAGTGTTGCTAAGCAATCTATACAAACATCTGACAGTATCTGACTGTTGTCTGTTTAAGATATAGTGCAGAGAATGAGCAAACATACAAGTCGCAGTTCAGTGAAGACAACTAAAGGGTGGTTCAACTAAGATCCAAGAAATTAGTTAAATAGCACTCGGTTGATGAGGGAACAAGGTGGGTGTTTTATCGAGAATATTGTATTTATTGAACATAATTTTTGTATTTTGATATAAAACGATGTTAATGTTTGATTAACTGGCAAACTGTTAAAACAGTTGAAATAGATTTTGGTTAATTTGTAGTATAGAAATATAGGTTAATTAAATACACGTGATGTAGATGTAATGTTGTTGTATAAAGTAGGTTTTTTTTTAGTTAAAAGAAAAGGTTAGAACCTCTAAGAACTGCTAATGGTGTTTTGTTTGTGCATTTGTAGTTCTTACGGTGTGTTCACACATAAAGGCTGTTAAATAAAGGGGAGTGAACCATCAGTTAAAGAGAACATCTTTTCGACCGGGATGCTACAGTAAGAACTTGATCCTCCAGGAGTAACAGCTTCACCTCCGGGAGAAGTAAGAGCGTGACCCAAATTGAGAAGAGCTTCACTCTGAACTAAGAAGTTGTTCGACCCACTCTCAGCATCAAGCATGGAAGCATCTGATCAGGAAATAAAGTACATCAAAGACCTACAAGTCAACGAAGAAGAGGATGCTCAAAATTCTGTTCGTCAAAGGAGGCCTACAGAAAAAATGCGAGCGTATCAGGAGGAAGAAACTCACAAAAGGGAAAAACGTCTTCTTAAAGTTTATGATCAATGGAAGAGGCAAGTACGCACAACAAGAGAACAATTGAAAGGAGACAAACAGTCAAATTGCTTCACTCATGGACATCTTAGAAAGAGAAAGAGATAATGTCATAAAGTTATACACAGAAATAAGGGAAATCATTACCCCCTGTAGTGACACAAGGCGACTTATAGATGCATGCGAAGCAGTCACCAATGACATTATCAGAGTTGCATATGAAAGACTCTCAGGCATAGATAACTATGACAGTGAGAAAGTGAAGACACGTCTACGTGAACTTCTTGATCCAGACTATTCTCAATCCATTTTTAGTTCTTCCATCACACACTCAAGTAAACATTCAGCTGCCAGTAATTCAAACTCTACAAGGTCAGTAGTAGATGTAAAGAGAGCAGAAGCTGCTGCAGAGTTAGCTGCCAAGGAGGCAGAGTATGAAGTTTTATTAGAAAAAGAAAAACAAAGAGAAAAGATTCAACTTTTGGAGGAAAGAGAGAAAGGAGTTAGAATCTCAAAAACGTGAGTTAGAGAGATTAAAGGCTGAAAGGGAGTTAAAGGCTGCACGAGCTAGATTAATAACCTATGACCAGGAGATAAAGAGCGAGAGCAGTGTTCATGTTGACTGTGCTAGAGCAACTCAAAAGGCTTCTATAGTTTCTGTTCCCATTCAGGTCCCTAACAGCAACGTTGTGTCCACCTCACCTTTACAAACAGATGTCCTTTATTTAGCCCAAGCATTACAGGACAGTGTCGCCATGATCAGACTGCCAATGTCTGAGCCCTCCACGTTCACAGGCGATCCAATAGAGTTCATTGAGTGGAAAGCTTCATTTACTGCACTCATTGATAAAAAGAACATATCACCTACAGACAAGTTACACTACTTAAAGAAATATGTAGGAGGTTCAGCTCGACAAACGCTTGATGGCATCTTCTACAGAAACGACAGTGATGCATGGGAACGCCTCAATCAAAGGTATGGACATCCTTTTATTGTACAGAAAGCGTACAGAGAAAGACTAACAAAATGGCCAAAGATACAAACAAATGACTCAATAGGATTTAGAGCATTTGCTGATTTCATTCAAACATGTTATGAAGCTATGCCACACATAGAAGGTTTAAGCATTCTCAACGATTGTGAAGAAAACCAAAAACTTGTTAAAAAATTACCAAACTGGGCAGCTGCAAGGTGGAATCGTCAGGCTACTCTGTACATGAAAGAAAATGGGAAGTTTCCAAGTTTAAGGCACTTCACTGAGTTCATGTCCACCGAAGCTGAAGTTGTGTGCAATCCAATTACGTCATTTCAGGCTCTTCACTCAACAGACTTCAATAAAATAACCAGCAAAGTTATCCAGAAAGAAAAAAGGCCCACATTGAGTGTTCTCCATACGCAAGTGGTAACAGAGACAGAAAGCACAAAACAAAGGTCAAATGTTAAACCAACATGCATGCTCTGTCAAGACAATGGACACAAACTTCACAGTTGCCCACAATTCAAAGACAAACCACTTGAGGAACGAAGGAAATACGTAAAAGACAAAAGACTTTGCTATGGGTGTCTTAAACCCGGACACGGCGCAAAGGACTGTCGTTACAGACATATATGCAAGAAAAAACATCCTACCTGTCTACATGACTTTGACTATGACAACGACAAATCACAGACAAGACAATTTCAAATAAGCACGGAACAGACTGCAACAACTCTGTCTCTCAATGCAAGAACCAATGAATAATGTATAAGCACCTCTATGATTGTACCAGTATGGGTTTCTTCAGAGCATCAACCAAGTAAAGAAAAGCTTGTTTATGCACTCTTGGATACTCAAAGCGATACAGTGTTCATTGACCATGATGTGTCTAACGATCTCAAAGCTAAAGCAACCCCAATAAGGTTAAAACTTACTACAATGCTTGGTAAGGATGCAGTTGTGCCAAGCGAGCGCATCTCAGGTCTAAAGGTGAGAGGATACAACTCTTCAGACATAATTGAACTCCCTCCTGCTTACACTAAAGACTGTATACCAGTTAACCGCTCTCACATTCCTTCCTGTGAAACGACAAGGCAATGGGATCATCTCAAGGTAATAGTAAATGAGATCCCCCCACAGCTAGAATGTGAAGTTGGGCTGCTAATTGGCTACAACTGTTCCAAGGCATTAGCTCCAAAGCAGGTCATCTTAGGAGATGAAAGTGAACCCTATGCTGTCCGCACAGCATTGGGCTGGAGTATTGTAGGCCCCACATCATCTCACAGTAACTCTTTTAGCATATCTGCTGTATGCCACAGAGCCACAATCAAAGAGCTTCCTTTAATAACTCCTGCTGACGCACTCAAGGTTCTCGAGTCTGA
Source organism: Poecilia mexicana (assembly GCF_051168715.1). Classification (NCBI taxonomy): domain Eukaryota; kingdom Metazoa; phylum Chordata; class Actinopteri; order Cyprinodontiformes; family Poeciliidae; genus Poecilia; species Poecilia mexicana. The sequence continues at coordinate 3,142,933 of NW_028263388.1, forward strand.
CTTTAAAGATGATAACAAGGATAACAAATCGGTGTCTCAAGATGACATTCTCTTTCTGAAAATGCTAGAGCAAAACATTTATAAAAACTATGAAGGACATTACTAAGTAATAGAACATACAGTGAGTCAACAATCGAAACTTATAGTTTAGGATCTACGCATGCGCAGTTTGATCCAAAAATTATGCCCCGCCTCTTCCGTGACAACTCTCACACATTCAAAAAGAGTCTCGCTCTCACACATTCAAAAAGAGTCTCGCTCTCACACATTCAAAAAAAGTCTCGCTCTCACACATTCAAAAAACGAGTCTTAGTACTGTGTGTGTGTGTTCAACTTTAGTCTTGTGTATGTGAGAGATAAACGTCTGTGTGTGTGTGCGAGCTGTTAGTAGTGTATGTGAGCGAGAAAGTTAACGTTTGTGTGTATGTGCGCGAGCTGGTAGTAGTGTATGTGAGCGAGAAAGTTAACGTTTGTGAATGTGCGAGCTGGTAGTAGTGTATGTGAGCGAGAAAGTTAACGTTTGTGAATGTGCGAGCTGTTAGTACAGTGTATGTGAGCGAGCTGTAAGTAGTGTGTGTGCGAGAAAGTTAACGTTTGTGAATGTGCGAGCTGTTAGTACAGTGTATGTGAGCGAGCTGATAGTAGTGTGTGTGCGAGAAAGTTAACGTTTGTGAATGTGCGAGCTGTTAGTACAGTGTATGTGAGCGAGCTGATAGTAGTGTATGTGAGCGAGAAAGTTAACGTTTGTGTGTGTCTGACATTTTAGTATTTTTTGAGTGTGCGTGGCTATTTTTTTGGAGTATACGAGAGTTTTTGGTAGTGTGTGAGAGACAAAACGTAATTTTTTTGAGTGTGCGAGAGTTTTTGGTAGTGTGTGAGAGACAAAACGTAATTTTTTTGAGTGTGCGTGGCTACTTTTTTGGAGTATGCGAGAGTTTTTGGTAGTGTGTGAGAGACAAAACGTAATTTTTTTGAGTGTGCGTGGCTACTTTTTTGGAGTATGCGAGAGTTTTTGGTAGTGTGTGAGAGACAAAACGTAAATTTTGTCCTAAACGGCCCCTCATAGCATGCGCTGCATACCCACTTTTTGCGCCACTGACTACATGTATCTTAGCAAGGACTTAAAAATGTTTTTTATTCCGCTCAGGTATTATTTGAAGGAGAAATAAAAACTAGGGGTGCACCGATTTATCAGTGCCGATTTCCTTAATTTTGGGAGATCGGTGATCGGCTGATTTTTACGTATGAAGCCGATCTTATCCACTGATCTTATCTAGCTTGGCAAATGTCTAAGAATCAGACCGGCCCACCATGTTATGTCTGCAAGTTTACAATTAACAATAGTGATTCCACTGTTGCCAACTCAACAGCTTTCTTGTTATATTAAACAACATTTCAGGACCAACAAAAAGACAAAAAAAAATTTGATATCGGCCAAAATCGGCAGGTAAGCGGCGATCGGCCAGAAGAGGATGGTCAGGGTTGTCCATAATTTTCTTGATTTTTATGAAGAATCCTTCTTTGCATCATGATCTCCAGAAGTTCCAAGTCAGAAAACCAGCACGTCAAAATGCATCAACACGACGAATGTAATATGACAAAACATTGCCATACTTGACGGAGTTTGGCTATATCGAGGCTCACTGCAGTTAAAAAAAAAAATAAATAAATAAAATTAAAATTAAAAAAAAAAAAAAAGACATATGGAGCGATCAGATGGCAGGTCAAGCAGCGCACAGCTACACTCACCCGGATTAGCATTACGGTCAGAAAGCTAAACAAATAACCCGCAAAATTATCTGGTCTTCGAACTGCGGTGTAAGACGCTGGTTCTGTTCTCGCTGTTGAACCGCTGCTAGGTAGTATTACAGGTAGTAATATTTCACAGACCGAGCGCCGCTTCTGCTTCACCTGGGAGTGAACTCTCACACCTAACCTCTGTTTGAAGCTGCAGCATCTAACTTAAAAAAATACATTTTACATACGTATTAAAACTTTCGCTGTCCTAACATGAGACACATAATCTCTGAAAAAATAATCGATCTCCTCTGCCTCCTCCCTGTTCTGCATAATTACTCCGCTCAGTCAGAAACAGCCACTCAGAACTAGCAGTAATCAGCTAGCCGCCATGCTATGGGGAAGTTTCATTCAGTAACTCAGGATTGTTTATTGTAATGGAACCTGTATTTGCCTTTGAATGTTAAGTTTTATACTTGAATTTTTTGGCAATGTTGAGAGGTTTTATTTTGACTTCTCATTATTTAGCCTCTTCAGAGCCTTCATATGTTTTCAGTCTGTTAAAGATAGCATTACCGATAACAGTACAATTTGCACAATGCCTGTTTTGTTTTTTTCTTGGAAAAAGTTATTAAAAACAAGTTTTTGTCTAAATTAAGGTGAATTCATGGTTCCTTTTTCCACATAATGTAACCGGTAGGGCTTACGATTAAAAAAATAAGAATTATGTGATTGGTAACGGTGACCGGCCGTGATCGGCCCTCATGGGTGATCGGAATCGGCAGGAAAAAACCTGATCGGCACATCTCTAATACAGTGGGGAGAATAAGTATCATTGTACACAGTGGCGCAAAAAGTGGGTATGCAGCGCATGCAACGTATAGGGGCGCAGCACCAGAGGGGGCGCCAAAACCCCGTCTGGAGGGTGCCGATTATGTTTTCCCATACACTTCAGCGATCCTTCACCTCACGCACATAATGAGGTAAATCTAGCGCGAGTTTCACCCTTAACGTATCCTCGCCTCGGGGGGTGGGGGGGAAGCGAGCGTATGTTTTCTACGCTGACGTTCCTTCCTTTTGGGGGGGGAGGGCAATTTATGTTTTCGCATCCACCGGAATAATGTGCAGTTGCGCCACTGCATGTAGTCAGTACCCACATAGTTTGAAAGTCCTGTGAAATACTTTTTTTGTTGGTAGTGCGTTAAGTTTGGTGTGACGTAATTCCAATACATGAAAAGAACCTACCCAATGGCATTCATAATCCACATCCGAAATGACGGCCTAATCGACTGTTTTTCGCTTACAATGACTTTGAACAAGGTGCAGACAATCAAACTGGCAGGTCAGTTTGCTAGGCTGTGAGCAAACGAAATCCGACGAAAACCATCACGGTACCTTACGTTACGTTTGTCATATGAAGTTAAGCAGGGTTTACAAACTGTTCTGATTTAACACGTAAAACCTTCAAGAGTGAACAAAAGGTGCTCTGAGTGTGACTCACCGTCAGCCCTGGTGGCTGAGGGTTACACGCAGCGTTAGTGTGAAGTTCCTCGTCCTCAGAGTAGCCAGCTGCAAGTTCCATATCACCTAATATACCCACTAATAATTTTACAACATAAACAAATTCGCGTGCTGTTGTCAAAAATTTCACTACGTTAGAAGAATGAGAAAGTTTGTTTAGTTCGGAACCTGACGTAACTAGGACAACAGGTTAGCTAACCTAGCTATTACCAGTATTGGGTTAAACAAACTTAAAGATAAACTCAGTCAGGAGTTGTGAACCATGTTAGTACTTACACGACGCTTCTGGAAATGATCCAAGACACCATGACCTCTGCCTTTGTTGGGTGAAGATGTGTCAGAGCAGGAAGACAGCACCGATGTAAGGTCTATTGTCAGAACTTCTTCGGCCAAAACTTCGACGATCAGATCCAGCAGAACTTAGCCATATCAAAGAACAGCAGGCATCCAAGTCGTTGAAAACACCGCGGATCTCACTGATCACTCCCTGTAGTCATAGCCTAGTGATTAAATACATATCCAAAGGGAGCGCAATGGCTGTTTCTGACTGTTCTTCCTTCGCCTCCACTTTTCTGCCCAGTTCCTGACACCACAGCAGTACAGATGGAGCTCGGAGATTCTGACGTAAACAGGAAGAGAACAAGTTTCCGTGGATTTCATTGGCCAGCGGGACCTGTTTACAAAGAATATTCATCGCCATTGGTTGGTCACTCTTTCTCCGCTGAATGATTGAAGCGGAAGATTTTGAAGTTGAGTTTTATGTCAAATGGGAAATTAGGAGAACACCAATTTAATTTAATATCATAACACAGCAAAAGGCATATTACATCTAATTCGGAATAAAACTAAGTACAAGACACATACACACCAAATAATAAAAACACAGAAATTATGTGAATATCCTCCTTCGGCCTGTGACCTACCAGCTTAGATTTACATTTTACATCTGGAAGAAAATATATATTTAAGAGTTACATTGCCTCCCCTCATCGACAACACTGATTATGTGATAGGTAAATAAATAATCTGCACAGTCACTTGACGTGTGGTGCAGATTAACGTGGACCTAATAACATTGGTGCAACGATCCGCTGTTTTCTCACTTTAGCTTCAATGCTAGTTAATACACACACACACACACGCACGCACACACACACACACACACACACACACACACACACACACACACACGGAGGATTACACACAAAAAGTGTGAAAGGTGATGACGATTCTAGGGGCCCTGACCAACAGGGGGCCCTACACAATTTAATTATTTATTTTTTGTTCATAGAATAAAAAATTAAATAAATAAATCGGGGCCCTCTCAATTACAAAATTAATCATATTGTATTTTCACAGATTGTTTGTAGCAGTAAAAATGTAATGTTCCCACACCCAGATCATAAAACACACGTTCATATTTGCCCTGAACCCCCCTATCTGCGTTAAATGGTTCGTTCCTGCTCGGAGCGCTTCAGAGTGACGCTGTTCAGCTGCAGTCAGTGGAAGACACGAATGATTGTGGCAGTTACTATGCTGCTAATGTAGCACTATTTAAAGTGTAAAAGGACTAGATGGAAAAAATCAGAAGACTAGAATTCGTCTACTGGAGCTGTTGTCAGTAATCAATAAACCATACAAAAGAACTGCTTTCAGTACCATGTATTAGTCAAAATTAAAGTGAACAATACAAGACAAACATACATAGGACCAAAAAAAAACAAAAAAAATATACACAGTACTGCGGCAGTCCTTCATTGGTTTGTGCACAACTGGTCTTGACTTCCCCGCTGGTCAGTCCAAAGCCTGACCGACACACATTCAGAAGTCCATGGTTGAATTATCCAAATATTTAAGTTGAAAATGTCCCAGCGCAAGTTCTTTCGGATGAAGAGATGAATAATGGAGTGTGTGCCTGAGTGGTGAGATGGAGGGGGAATTGATACAGACCAGACCAGGATGAAGTGATTCTTAGGGCTCTCCTGGCTCCAGCCAGTTTTCAGAAGCTCGCCATCCTTTACCCTAAACAGGGGATCACCTGGCCAATTTCAATAATAGTTGGGAGCATGGCAGCTTCAAGGCTCCAAACTCACTGGATTTTTTGGATCTGTAGCTCCTTTGTCTCCAGCTCTCCCCCTCACACCTGACTGGGGAAAGCTGGAGCAAGCCTAAATAATTACATCAGGTGTGTCAATTGGCTGCATGCATTGTGTGACTGACTGTCACTCTAACCAATGGGGCAGTAAGGCGGGACTAAGAGCAGTTTTTTCACCCTGGGTTACACCAAGAAAAGTTATAAAATCAGGTTTTCAAAAAAAAAAGAGAGGGAGAGAAAGAAAAATGCAAGAGTGTTAATTTATAACCCAGTTTTTCTCCAAGAGAGGTTGGTAGACTGTGTGAGATTATCAACCATTTAGCATAATTAGCTTAGCTACAGACTACTGTTTGCCTCCATTTCATTAGCATTTAATGAATTAAGGAAAGAAATTACCAACATATTCATATATTTAACTTGTCCCTTGTACCTTTTTACCACTTAACAACAGATGAGTCAGTCAGCAGCAGCTCTAACCCACGTCCCTCATGACTAGTCCTCTCTTGCGTGAAATTAAAGCTGCCGTATGTCACTTTGATATAAATATATTTTTTTCCACATATTTGTTAAAACTGTCATTGTGTTATGACATTATGGTATGAGAGATAATCTGTGACAAATCTATTTCCTCTGCCTTCTCCCAGTGCTAGAAACAACCAGTCAGTGGCAGGAGAGTTTTAGTGCCGTCAATCGCAATCTCATGTGGTGCTGCTCATCCTTCCTCCTCCTCGATTTGTGCCGTGCTGCAGCTAGCATAGCACAAAACTGTGAATTCTCAGTGTAGTTAGCATAGCTACCAACGACGGCAGATAAACGGTTTTTTGCAATGATAAGTTGTTTCTCCACCATTAGTACATTTAGGAGTGAGTGAATGAAGTTGATTGACAGTGCTAAGAGCGTCCTACTAGTTCTGATTGGTAATTTTGGTCAGAACGGTGCATTACTTTAACCAGTAATAGTAATTCAGGAAGGAGATGGAGGAGATTGATTGCTTTCACAGGTAATCTGTCTCATAACAAACTGCTACAGCATTGTGACAGCTTTAACAAATATGGAGAAAACATATTTTTTATTAAAGTTACATACTGCAGCTTGAATAAAATGCAACTCCAAAGCATTTTTGAGAAGTCTGGATTGCTTCATGTATATTTTGCACATTGCTTTTGACTGTTGCTCATGGGGAGACATTTCATTAATCTAAAACTAATAGAAAAAATGTAAGCAACCTACTTGCATACTGGATGTAGACTGTTAGATGTTAAATTCATGAGCAGTAAATATTGTGCTAGTATCAGTATTGAACCAAAGAAAACAAGGCAGATGCAGACCTTTAAAATTGTGACGCTTTTTATGGGTCAAATAGACTCAAAAAAATTGTAACAGCAGCTGTGGGGGGGCCCAAACAAATTTTTTGTCAAGGGGCCCACGATTCCTGGCAGCGCCCCTGGATACAGGTGTTATTTTCTGTAACTTCATCACGTTTGAATAAATTTGAGACATTTTACTTAGGTATTAGAAGTTCTCTGCTCACATCTGAAAAGTCAATATTTAGATTGTTGACAGCTATTCAGAACATCTACAGTTCCTTCTTTCTTACTGGAAGTAAACATGCTTTTTACGTCATTCAAGTTCAGGTTTTTTGGGAGTCCTATTGTTAAAATGATCCCCTTCTGATTTGTGGTGCAATGCCCAGCTGAGGCCATTGTTGTAACAAATAAACTAGACTCAGGTGAGCAAATCTGTCATGATTCATTTATTAACATGTGAAAGAGGGCACATGTGGCACCATGTGAGTTCTGTACTTGTCTTACCCAAACATACTATCACAGGATCCTGAAACAGAACATTTAGACTGTATGCGGCTGCTTCTGTTGGTGAGAAAAAGAAATCCTGCCAACACCATGTTTTTCAGATGGTATCTCAGATATTCCCAAAATAAGGATTAATAAAAGAAGTATCTTTGCACTGGTCTTCTGCAGTTCGTTCCTGTACTTCCTGCAAAATTGTTGATTGTGAAATGACTTCTTTGCTACTCTTTTTCTTGTTTTAAAGACTGCTGTCCAAACGTTCTCCCCTTAAGCAACACTGCAGGTATGTTTCTGATGAAGGGATAACATTATGACATATTAGAATATGTAACCATCCAAAACCAACATTAAAATAATTTGAGGCTCCCTCAGTCTATAAATTTGACTTACTCATTTTAGAAGGGACATTGCATCTGTGTTCATGAGTGTACCAAACTAAATTAGCTCATCATTTAGAAGCAGGGCAAAAATAGCGGAAAATTGAGAATTTTCATTTCAAACATTTTAAGCTAGTAAAGCAATTTGCAGTAAATCTGTATGCATCTGATTGTTGCTGTACAATAATCTGAAGAGTGTAAATTTTTGGTAAAGTTGCAAAATTTGCAAAGCATGTCACTGCCAAAAATGTTTGGTCATGATTATACGTTACAAAACATTACAGTATTTTTCAGGGCTCATTTTTATCATGCTTTTGATCTCAGTGAAAACACTGAATGATGAAAATTTTCCTAATACATACATATTGAAATAAAACTTTAAAGGAAATTAGAATTTTTCCATACCATCTGCGATTGATAGTGCAGCTTTTTGTAGCAGATGTACAGTAAGGTTCTTTTTATGTCCACTGAAATATGTTGTCTCGTAAAAGTGTCATTGGGTTCTGCTGAGTTATGGAGATCACATGGTCCAGGACTGCAGGAGCCCAACTGATAACAAATCAAACTTGTCTGAAATGTAATGAATGTCTTCAAACCTTTTTCTCAGATATATTGATGGACGTACAAACATCTGTGGATTCTGAACCAAACAAAGATTAGTCTTATTGCAGCAATATTTCATCTGTGCCTGTTATTTAATGTACACGAGGATCAGAACTGAGGCAAAGAAATGATTTTGATAAATGCATGCCTTTGGCTCACCCAGGAACACCAGAAACACTAATCGGTAGACTACCTTTTGTCTAACTCATTAAACCACATCAGGCCTCACAGTTTTACAAACATAGCTCTTGGCAGACACAAATCCCATCTGTGAGCCTATGCATGCCCAGCTCTATGTGCATTGTGTATGCATTAGAGTGAGCAGGCTGCGCATAATGACAACTGAACTATGTGCATGTGAGATCCATGAAGGCAGGCTTCAGTATTTATAAGTCTATATAGAAATATATGGATGAACATACATAACATTGAGGAGGCTGAGAGGTATAGGTTGGGAGGGAGGAAGGAGAGCAGCGTTCATAACTGCTTGTTATTCATAAAGGCAGCTGCTGTATGCAGCAGTGTGAAGGAGAATTCCAGTGGAGCCTCTCTCTGGTCCCACAACCTGTGTGGAACGCCATCAGACGATGACAGTTGAACATAACACACCTCCAAATACCGGTCGATGTCTCGCAGAGCATTCAAATTTAGAAGACACAAACATTGGGAACTTAGCAGAGTAACAGGTCAACCCATGGCTTAAAGGAGCAAATAAACAATAATATCCGAATCATAGGCACTATTAGGGCTTTATCAATCGGTATTGCCGTAGAAAAGGGATTTTCAAAGTGTGGGTCATCTTCAGAGGTCGTTTTACACAAGGCTAAATGAACTGTGATCGCAGGAGAGCAGTTTGTACTTTTAGCTCTGTAAATGACAAGGCAGCTGAAGCATTATATCATGTGGCGCTATGCATAGCTAAAGCAGGTAAATCTCACAACATTCGTGAAACAAATAAATGGAACATCAAGTATAGTATCAGCATAAAGTACAAAGAAATAATAGTAATAAAGTATTGTTGAGGGGTGGGGTATGGTTGTTGATTTGCTCTCTGAAGGGGGTAGCTAGCTTTCCCACACTTTGAAAACAAACCACAGCTGTAGAATAACGAACAGCTTCATTGTGTTACGTTACTGATTGAAGTATTTTACCATTACTATCTAATCCCTGGTAAAAAAAAAAAAAAAAAAAAAGTACACTTTAGTATACTGCAAACATACTTAAATTTGTGAAAGTACACTTTAAGTATACAAATTATTAAGTGTATCTGAAGTATACAAACAATACACTTGTACCAATTTCAAAATTAGTACTTTAAACACACTTAAACATAATTGTACCAAAATACACTTTTAATATATTAAATAAAAGTGAACAAAATATGAATGAATATGTATGAACTTTTAAGTGCCTTAATAATCTTTTACTATTTATTAAAATTGCATACAATAAAAAAAGGATAATCATGATGTAATTTTTAAGAAAGTACCCAATCAATTTTCAGATGTGTCATGTAAAACCTTATAATCAACGGCATTAGCTCCAGTTCATACTCCAGACCAGATGGTGGCGGTATTGCACACTTTGATTTATTTAAAAAACGCCACAAAGAGAAGAAAAAACGTGAACGCAGGGAAGATAACAGACCATAGACATAATATAAGGATAGACGCCTCATGGACCGTTCTCGCCTATTGTCGCTGACGAGATTTAGGGCGGCCATCTTGGAGCGGTACTCCACTGCACTCAGCATTGTGTTTAGCAGGCACAATGACGTATCAGCGCATTTAATCGATCATAACATACCTTTTTGTTACTGGAAACCATATTCAAACATCTATCAAAGCAACATTTATAAACAATTGTATTTTTTAAGTATGTTTTTAATACATAGTTCATCATATTTAAATATGCTTAGTGGCTATAACAATGGGCTCTTTGCACCTCAGCTTCCGCGTTCGGGGTAAAGCGGCTCGATTGTTTCCGATCCAATACAAATATCATTTACATTAGGTGCTTGCAGTGCTTGGCCAAGGTTTGTACATCGATCCGAAGCCCCAACAAGTCAGCTGGAGAAAGGTTTTAAGATGTTCGCCTCGTTATACATTCACTGACACGAAGGTGAGTTTTACTTAAACTTTGTGGCTAAACTCAAAGCGGAAAAAAGTGAGCCGCATTAGCTCCTGGAGATGTGACGTCAACGCCTTAGGTGCAAAGAGCCCATAGGAATGGAATATTCTGATATCGATGTATGAAGAGCATATTACAAAGCACACAGCCGTTCATAATTTATTCAATAAATTATTTAGTAATACCAATATATATATTTATATAACTATACAAACACTAATAAATAAAGATTAATAATGGCACAAATAAATAATGATTAATAGTGAATTATAGATAGATAGATAGAAAAACATGTATATGTTTATATTTTTCAGCCGACGAGACCAAAATCCGATGCGAGATTCATCCGTGCTGCAGTGAATCCGTCTCTCTTTAAATATCTTCCTCACATCGTGTCTTTAGGAAACTTTCAAAACAAAATCGGAAGATTTGGGATGTATCTTACTTTTGACAGAGTGAAAGAATATAGATAATAGTCTTTACCACCTGTGTAAACTTTGCCGGTGAATGTTATAACACATAATATAAGTTTTATTATATATGTTATATTGTTTCATTTCTAATATAGGCCCTTGTGTCAGATAATCTAAGTCAATGTTAGAGAATAATTAATTTCTTTATATTTACAGAATCTCAGTTAGCCTTCATAGCGGTGCTGAACCCGTATTACACCAAGCACTGTAGCTAATATTAGCTGGTATCTCACCGGTGGACATAAATACAGTAAAGTAATATTCTAATCACAATATATACACAATAATATGTCCATCTTACTTGTGAAATGTTGTCTGTGGAGCCCTCACATCAATAATCCATAGATCCGAACAACAAAATCACTCAGTGCTGAGGCATCTTCTGCTGTTTTGATTGAGCAAAGTAGGAGGGTATACCGCTCCCAGATGGCCGCCGTATTTCCTGCGCCGGAGCTGCCTGTCCACGGACCGGGGCTTGGGGATCACTGTACTAAAGTATACTCTTTTTTTTTACCAGGGTTACCATAGATAGTAATGGTAAAATACTTATTTCATTTAGAAACAACTTTACTTTGCCAAAGTCCTGTAAAAATATATTATAAATATAATATACAGAAAACAACTGTGACGATCTGTGTTTTCTGTGTATTTATTTTGAGGTTTTTCTGTGATTATTAGTCTGTTCCACTGTGAATCTGTCTTCCCTGTTGATTGTTCCCAGCTGTGTCTCCTTTCCTTGATTACCTTCCCAGTGTATTTAGTCCCACCTGCTGTCTTTGTCTCTTGTCGGATCCTCGTCGTGTTACGTCTTGCTCCCTGTTCTGTCCTGTGGATTTATTCATTACCATCATCCTGGGTCTGCCTGCTTCCTCCCTCACCGCCACACCATAAATCATGACGACATATTTTAAATATAAAAATTCTAGGGTCTTTCTACATGAAGTTAGTATGGTCTCTCTGAGAATGTGTGTTCTTCCTATACTCCAGCTTCTTCCCACAGCACACATGGGAAAACAGCAGTACTGGATTGAGATGACAAAACCATCTGGCAAGGAGGCAATGAAACTGACCACTTTAAGTTCTGGGAAAGTGGAAGGGAAATATGACTGTGCAGATGGAGGAAACTCTGAGCAAGGAAAATGACTTGTAGACAGGGATCTTACTCAACCAAAGAACCGAACCAAGAAGAAACTTGGGAATCAACTTGTAGAGAACACAAATAGTTTCTACATTTAATCAAAATTAATCTACAAAAATTGACAAATCAAAGAATATTGGATTATGACAGTCACAGTTCATTTTTCTATCCATTTTCCAGAAGCATTGTCCTTTTAATTTTTATGTACATAAATAGACAGCAAGATAAATAGGAATCCTGGAAATGATCAAAGTTTAAGTGCAGCTTTTCCCTTCTTCTTGACCTTCTGATATTTACAAATGCAATAACCAACAACATATCACTTTGATGTATTGTCCCATAACTTGCAGACAGCACTAACTAGTTATTCAAATGATGTGTGGTAAAAATTAGGTTGTTTTGCATGTATATTTTTATTGAGGTTATTTATGCAACTTGCCCTAACCCCAAACATGCTTATAAAATACAATGCTGTTTTAGGTCAGTTTGGATTAGCAAAAATGTGTCTGTTTGCTAAATGGCAGAATTTTTTTTTTTTTTTTCTAAACTCTGACTTAAGTCAAATGTTCCTTACATAAGCTTGTCACATATTTTATGTATTCATATATTACATTTCCCATTTAATTAAAAACAAAATACAAAATCTGCACTATTCCATCCTTAGAACTACATTTATACCAATCAATTGCCCAGAGATTTGACCAGTTTTTCTTTGGTTCTGAATGGGACCTGTCTGCTGTAGCTTCACATATGACCATCTAATTCTGGGTATGTATAGATAATGGACGGCTGGAGGGACAGATCTTGTTTATAATAAGCAGATAAAGTACTAAAAAGCCTGTTTTCCCTTTAATTTATTGCATGTATCACAATTAAATGTGCACTTTGTATTTAATTTGGTGGTATGCTGAGGGTCTTTGTCCAATTGGAACACCCATTGGGGCCATGTTTTAACTTCCTGATTTACTGAAATACTGAATATTTCTACATGTGGTCATTTATTTTGTGAAGTGCACTAGTTCGTTCTGCAGTAAAACATCCCTACAACATGATACCGTACTTCACTTGGTGTTTGGGTTAGGGTTAGCAGTACTGGACATTAATGTCATTAAACATTAATGACATTAATGTTTAAATGACATTGGTCATTGTTGATTTAATTTTAGTTTTCATCAGACCATAGGATATATCTCCAGAGATTGACATGTTTGCAATTTCAAACATTCTGTTTTTTTTTTTTTTTTATGGTGGTTTTGGATCAATGCGTTCTCACTCTCCAGGTGCTTCTGAGCCCATGTTGGTACAGGACTTGTTTTACTGTGAACAAAGAGACTGAAGCCAATTCTATGGACTCAGAATTTTATTCTGGAGATGTAAAGACTCACTAGAGTGGCCCAGAAATTCAGTCATGACACGTGCCTGAAAAATAAAGTGTTTTATTAAAAATAAAAAATAAGACAGCAGCAACAGCACACTGGATCATCAGCTGCAGCACTGCAGAGGGAAGGGGAGAGGTTGGTGATCTGAGAAACACTCCAAATGAATCCATTAGTGTGTGAGATAAACACACTAACCTGATCTGCCGATCAGCTGTAGTACTGATCAGCCGAGAGGCGATGAACGGAGCAGATGCTGATGGAGAGGTCAGGGGTGAGAACCCGGGAAAAAAGATTGCTGATGCATGGAGTCGCTCCTGTGATCAGCTTCGGTCTATGATGATGTGCTAAACCCCCCATATCGTTCAGCACATGCACAATTCCTCATCCAAAATCCTGGGTCAGACGGGCAGTGCTGTGGTCATTCACAAAGAGGCAGAGAGAAAAGTAATTATTTGTTGCAGCAGGTATGAGTGGGAAATGTAAGACATGCGTGGGTCGAAGCCCAGATAGACAAACAGCAACAATTAGACAAGGGCAAGGCAAAGGGGACAATCCAGGAACAATAGCAAGATCACAACGATGAGGATGAGATGGAGAGTGCTGGAAGATTTCTTGCATAATGTGTTTGATAATCTGGCAGCATGAGTGTGTCTGAGTGAGGCTTAAGAAGAGGAATAATCAGTGAAGCAGCACAGATTGTACAGAATAAATGGTAATGAGGATGGAACATGGCATGGATTGGCTCAGAAACAAAAGACAAGGCAGATTGTGAACATCACAAGAGAAATGTCTACATGGTCAACAGACTGGAGGTCAGGGGACTGAAAAGAGGGAGCGCTGGTTAATCAACCGTTTCAGAGAGCAGTGAGGAGATGTGAGATTGCCTGAAAAGTCTTTATATCTTATTTGGTAGTTCGTAGGTCCGGTGGATGAGTGCTATATACCCAATTGGGGCTAAAGTTGGCAGATCCAAAAAGACTCACTTGAGTCACACACACTTGTGTTGAGGTGCTCTGAAAGGTGGCAAGGAGGTGCTCTGAAAGGTGGCAAGGAGATCTTGAGAGAACACCAGGAGGTTGAAGCCAGCAAGGAAAGACAGCAGCTGATTGATCACTTGACATCTTCAGATTTCCCACTTGATATCCTCCCTTCGCATCTCTTAAAGTAAACATTTCACATTATTGGGCCCAGTATTCTTCACTTGGTAAATTGTTCCTAATCATGTTTGCTCTGTACCAGCTGCTTTCAAGCACACTGTAAACTGTTATTAAAAAGAAAAATCTTGGAAGAAAATAATTTCTACATGTAGGCCTTCATCTGAAGTCTTTTGTATGATTAAAATATTGAAAAAGGGTTATCTTCAACTAACTCCAGGCGTTTTGGTGGTGTGATGATGTTTGTGAAGAGTTTTGGTCTGTTTCTTTTATTAAGGTTGTTGGCACTGGTGTCCATTATAATTATCTTTGCAGGAAGAGGGGCAGAGAGAAGAGGAAGACATGCAGAGAATGACCTGAGGGTGGGAATCAAACCCGTGACAGCGGTGTTGAGGACAGTAGCCTTTGTATATAATAATGATCAACATGTGAAGGACACATTCACATGCTGATGATGGCATGCTACTGGACTGTAGTTACAGCTGCCCTGGGGCAGTCTGATAGAAAGAAGGGTGCTTCTTTTAGATCCATCTAAAAAGAAGATGTAGTGACTGATTTGCTATTAAGTTTAATACTGACTTTAAAATTCTTTTACTTGCCTTTAATGTCTTACATCATTTGGCATTAATTTATATAGCTGCTTGAGCCATATATTCTCAAAGGAACATTGGGATCATTTGGCCAGATGCTTTTAGGCAGCCTAGGTCTAAATCTCAGAATAAAGGGAATTTTGAAAAGACAACCTTTAAATTCTGTACAGCCTGTAACTTGATATTTGTACTAAAGAGTCCATATGTCTTTTAAACCCTCTTGAAAATGTACCTTTTCATGTTTGTTTTTAACTCCAGTTCAGTTGGAGTTCCTTCTGGTGTTTTATACTGCATTGTCTGCTTATTATGGTGCTTTTAGAGATGGTTTATCACATATTTTTCATTGATCATACTTTATTTTGTTTTGTCCTTTTTAATCTCTAATGCATTTAATTTTGTAAAGTACATTGCCCAACTTTATTTTTAAATGTGCTATAAAATAGACGGTGTATGTACATATCTGATTTCAACTATTGATGAAAGAGAGCAAAAGCAACACAGCCACACTTGGTGTTTACCCAGTTTAGTATATTTTAACTGGAACTGTAAGATACAAGTCCATGTTACTATTTATGCCAAAATGTAAGTAAAACAATTTAGACACACGAGCTGTGACAGTTTAAAAATAACTATTATTTTTTTGCATACAGATATGACCCAATTTTTCACAGTTATTTTTCAAAACCAGTTAGCCCCCGAAGCAGACGCTGTTCTTGTTTATGCTAATAATATAAGATTAATGACAGACAGTGGCAACCTTGGCTGTAGAACAGATTCTCCTTCCATTGTAGACTAATAGGGTTCTTGGCTCTGGTACAAAAAAGAACATTTGTCGTGGTGTCTTTGCAAAAATAGCTCCGGAGTGACTGGAGACTGGCTGTGCGGAGGGATACAATAGTTCTGCGGTTTGTGAACGCTTCGGGAAGCAGCGGAGAAATACTAGCTAGCATGGATTTGGTGCGGTTCAGTGTTCCACTGTTTTTTTTTTCACCCTCAAAGAGAAGAGACTTACGCTTGAGCGGGTGGAGATTGCTATTCTATTAAATCCCCACGGTCGGGTTTTCAGGTTTTACTAGCGAACAACTTTCCTTATCTTTTTTTTTCTTTTTTACCATTGGATTCTTAGTAGCCACTTTAATGTCATAAATGACACGTCTGTGAGGTCGTCCTTGTTGGGAAGTTTTCCGAGGGGGGTTCGACCAGCAAAAGGCCATGGCAGTCGAGGCTCGGCCGGAGCTGGTCGGAAAACGGTTCCTCTGTGTCAGTGGGGACGAGCCACCTGAAATCGGCGATATTGTTCGGTTGCCATGGAGGTCCGGGGTAATACGAGCCGTCAGCAACCGTGACAGCACCAATTCAGACCTGACGGTAAGGAATATGGGGATTTTTATCCTGCCCTGTGGTATATTACATGAAACACAAATGGGAAAATCTGTGGTTCCTGGCGAGGCAGCGAGGTACTCTAGTAGGATTGCGTGGCTGAAAGATTTTTCTTGCTTTGTTCCCATAGATACGAGACCCAAGACTCAACATCTTGTACCCCGTATTGTTTTGTGTATTTTCACTGCGTGTGTAGATTTGCCCGTTATTGACTACACAAGAAGCCAGTGAGGCTGCCAGCAGGGGGTTATGGAAAGCAAACAGCTAGCTGCGGACAGACAGTTCTCTGCATATTTACATGGAAGTGTTCAGAATTTTGACCATGTAACATTTTCTGTGGCCGCATCAAACCTGTGTTTCCATACATGCTTCGTGAAAAGAATCTTTAAACTGCGGCGGGCTATCAGGTGGTAGGTGTACAATCAATTAGTGCAGCCAAACAGCTGACGGGTCTTGTTGGTGCTGCATTTGTTTAAACATGTGGAGGAATTTTACTCCCCAGCAGCTAAATGTTTTAATCTGCTGTACACTGCAAATCAGCTGACGGTGGTGAGCTTAGCTTTTCAGTGTTTCTCTCGCCTTACAGATTTAAGGTTGAACTAATCCCGATTAGCTCTTGGTTACACAGTGTTAGTAATTTATTCATTTGTTTATTTGTTAATTTCCCCCCTACTGTCTGTCCTAAGAATAAGCCCAAAGTGTTAGAAAAGACATATAAACGTTTGCCAGTTACTCATGATGTGGAGAATTGTTCAGATTTTAAGGGGAACTGCTGCCAAATGACGTGCCACTGAGCAGCAGCAGAAATCTGTTTTTGTTTTTGACCCTCAGATGCAATTATAAAAAGGCATATTTTCACAACTGGTGCCAATGACGGCAATACAACTATACAAGAAAAATATGTCTTGACAAGCCCTTGGCTAGGTACACAGAATTTTTCCCCACAGTACACACTGTACAGTATGCCTATGCTCAGTTTTCTTTTGTTCCCAGACACCTTCTGTCTGCCTGTGCAGATAACTGGGCAGAGCCTAGCACAGATCTGATTTGATCTTTTCGCATATTTTCTTTGTGTGCATGTTTTGCTGATTGAGGATAGTCTCTCAGGATGCATTACCTCTTCTAACAGAAGTCAGCTGTTAGAATAGGTAACAGCTGAAAGAATAACTAGAGTTATTCTTTGTGTCTGAAGTAATCAGCTATAGTTTGTTTCTCATGTGTTCTCTAGCATAGATTCAAGTAGGACAATGTTGGTATCACAAGTTTTTGTGTTTTATTGTTGAGTGCTTCTGCAGCTTTCCAAATTAAATGTTGGTAAACAGATTTTTAAAGCTACAGGATCAGAGCTTGGTTATTTTGAATTTAGATAATATATTTCATATTTTGCTTTTACATGCATCATAGGGAGTAGCATAGGTTCATGAATTAATTAGTGTTGCACTGCTAAAAACTCCTCACAGCGATAATTCCATGAACTGCATTGTAATATGCATATGATCCAGCGAGTTTCCTGGTAGCTGGAGCTTCAGCAGGAGTAGAACTCTGGTTTAATTCATATTATGGTGTTCAGTCAGTTTAAAAAGATGAAAAATTTAAATGTGAATCCAAGCTGTCAGGATTTTCTCAACTGTTTGTCAGATTGTCATTGATACAACTGTATTCCCCATGCTTTCTAACCTTATTAATTGTCAGTTCAGTAACATTCCACACCTGTTTTTCAATGCTTTGTGTATTTTTGACCTTATAGTAAGATGTTGACACTAACTGAATAGTTGGTGCACTAGTTTTGAAGAATGAATGAACATATCTGTCAGAGGGAATCAATCACTGGGATCGCAGCATAACTAGATAACTGGAGTATTAACAATAAATCCTGACCGTTTGAGCAGCTGACTCAGCAGCCATTATTGTGTTATTAATTGTAATTTAGGTTTTGATACAAGATGTGAAGTGACTTTTGCAGGTGTTATTTGTGTCTTTACCTTTAGAAGATTCTGTTTATTTTAATTGTTCATTTGTATCAATGTAATAAAGAAGCAATACTCTGAGTCTCAGATCAGTGCTGGTATTTAAAGCATTTTCCTAAGCTCTCTCCTTTAGGACTACAAATCTAATAGTGTGAGAATTATAATTGTCCTTTTCATTAAATTAAAGGACAATAAATGTGTTATCTAATGGATAACTTTGCTGTTGGCTAACTAGTTTAGAGCTGCGTGTCTTTTGCCCTCATGTTCCTCCCTAGTTGATGTTTGTTTTGATGACAAAATGACTTGGCTATGACTGCAACTGTTCACAGCATGTTTGTCTTTGAACATAGATTTGTGGGACATCTCTGAACTAAATATGGAATAGGTTTTGACAGCAGATGAATTCTGCTTCGGCATCTTAAGACGCAACAAATATTGATCGGTTTGTTGACATTCACACTATTCCTTAATTCCGAATCTCGACAGTACAGCGTTTCTGCACATTTTTAATATAAATGGAAGCAAGCTGAGATAAAATGTTTTATGCAGACGCTAAGGTAAAAATATCCAGACCCACACACACTTCTCAATGTGCTAGCAACAAAGTTTTGTCTTCCTGCGACATTTTCCGTATATGGTGAAGGTGTTTTCCTCATCACTCATCAATATCTTAGATTTGTATTCATATTATTTCTTCCTGTACATTTATATTTATTTTGTGGTGAAAGCAAATGCTAGAAGACCTTTAAATAACTCATAAAATATAAAGTGAAATATAAAGTGGTAAATGGAAAAAAATAAATAAACAAGCAACAAATTTGTTTATGTTGTGCATTACTTTACAATGCTAAAATCCATCTGTGATTAGGAGATGGCCTGGTAGTCTCACTTTACAGTTGCATTGCCTGTTATGCAATCACATTATTCATTGATCAGTTCAAAGTCTATAGAGAAATGTAAGGTCAGGCAGTAGAGCTTTCGCTATTGATCAAAGTACTTCAAATATTAATCTGATACTGATATTTTTTGTGTTTTAATTGCACACTACATATGTAAAGTACAATAAAAGTGTAATTTCATGTATATGAAAATTTTAGATTAGATTTCTGCTAGAGGTGTGCTAAACATAATCGGACGATTTCCATGAAAAAGTGCAAGATCGGTGATCGCCGATCAGATAATCTCTGAAATAATAATCGATCTCCTCTGTCTCCTCCCTGTGTTCCTCAGAATTACTCAGCTTGGTCACAAACAGCCAATCAGAACCAGCATTAATAAGCTAAGCTCTCAGGAAGTTTTGATTCAGTCACTCAGAATTGTTTATTTTGACGCAAGCTCCATTTGACTTTGAATGAATGTTTCCCTTTTTATTGACATTATTTGATATAGGCAGTGTTGTGAGATTTGACTCATGAATAATTTATGGTACAGAGAGCCTTACTGTTAAATATTTTTTACTGATTGCTGGTTTTTCAGTTGTCCTTGTGTCCCTAATTTCTGCCCATATCCTTCTTGTAAATGAGATCTGGAGCTCAGTGGGGTTTGACCCGGTTAAATAAAGGAAGGAAAGGGAACACAGTATTTCTACAGAAGTCTGAAATGCTCCAAATGATGAGCCATGATCCCACTTTACCCACTATTTCTGTAGACCCTTTAAGATCTTTTTATAATAAACACACAAACATGAACCATTCATTACAGAATTCAATACAGATTGTTTTATATCACACAAGTCAGTCTGCTGAGATGGTGAACCCTTTTGTGGGTTCCACAACTCCTTAGGGGAGTTGTGAGCTCCCCTAAGGAGCTCACAACAGAGCTCTTAAAGTGCTGTTCAAGTGCATTCATTGCTTTAAACACAAGTTAGTTGTGCACCAGAATGTTATGTATATAAGATTCTGCTGATTACCATATTGCTCACATCAGACGGATAATAGAAGGTGATGCAGTATCCCGGCTCAGGTGCTGCTGCTTCACCTTTCTTTGCTGGGTTTCATATTCCTTCATCAGACTTGTTCTGCATTCCTGGATTACCCCCTTACTGTTCATAGAAGTTACAGGTAGGGTTGCGCAATACATCTTAAATGTATATGCAATATTCATATCCCAAGGAAAATGTTTGAGCTTCAAGGTGTGTTGGCTAGTCAAAGGAATAAATTTGACATTCAGCATAGCCATTATTTTTGGTATACTTTGACTGGTGAGTAAGTGAAATCTGCCATCCGTTTACATAACTACCAACTGTGCTACTTTTGGAATGTGCCTGGTCATTGACTCTGCTTAGTGCTAAAATGATAATTTTGATATTTCTCACCAGCTGCATGAATATTTTTGAGCTTCTGCTGACCAGATTATTTGTTGGTTTTCCATTTTGATGTGCATGTGAACCTGATCACCTCTTTAGAAGAATCATTGGCCCTATCAATTATGACAGAACAATAGATGGCTTGTACGATTTCTCGTCATTGGCTGCAGTTTGGTGTCTGTCTTTCTGTGAGCTTGTCTCCAGTCATTTTGAGTTTCCATGAGGTTTGATGTGTTCAGTTGGCTTTAGTTATGTTCATAAATCCTTTTGTTCGTCATCCCTCAGTGGTTCATTTAAGTGTGTGATCTTCAGCTGTAAAACAAAAACCATTCTGTGTGAATGCTGTTTTCAAAATCTGTTACTACTGTGACTTGCCACAAGTCACATCATTCACTTTCTTATATTCCATGATTTTCTAAAAACCTGCAGTCCTTTGTTACTGCCCCTGTGGTGGGTCTGAGGGGGGATATTTGGGAACTGACTTGTTTTTTGAGCTCTGTGTTCCATGTCCACATCTTTCAATTGGGTTAAAGAATGTGAACAGTTCATGGAATGATGGGATGTTCTGAAAGTTAACTGAATGCACAAAGCATTCCTTTATCATTCTAGGAACCAGGAACTGCAGGTATTGTCAGCTGTTGACTTGTGAAAAGTTTCACATTTAGACAGCACTGCAAGACACCTTGAGTCAGCTGCAGTTGTCATGCCAGGCCACTAGATGGCAAAGTGATTTGAAGATGTCATTGAATGTGCATTTGACCCTTGGCTTCTACCTCACTAGCTTCTACCTCATAGAACAAAGTGCTCATTTAACATTTATATTAGGTGAAGTAACACAATACAGTACTAAGCTATCTACCATTGTTTTATCTGCTTGTGCTTGCATAGAGTAACCCCTACAGCGCTATTCTGCAGAGTACTTCTGTTACAAAAAAGTTTCACTCTAAAACCTGGTTTCAAAACGTGCTGGTGTGAGATACTCTGGTACCTGGTGTCGTATAAATGAGCGTCTGGATCAAAAACATTATGGTTCAACTGAAGAGTGACTCTGTGTAAACGGGGCCTTTAATGAACTTCTTGGATTATCACGTGAAATAGCTCAAATATGCTCCTTGCCTTGTTGATTTTCCTTTGGTTTAGGATCTCTTCCAGGAATCTCACTGGTTCTGCCCATATGGTGAATAAAAGTGCTCTGTGGCAAGGTCAGATTGGCTGCAGTTTGCCACGGTGGCAAATAATTGCTTGTGATAGAAGTTCAGTTTAAAGTTCTGCAGGCTTTCATATGTAATGAACTGCTGCCAGCCCAGCAGTATAAGTTAGTCCATGGGCCAGAGGCCAAAATTTGACATTTTTGTCCATTTCAGGGTGGCAAAGTCTATCAATATTTTTTGAAAAGATACATGTGTCTAGTGAATATTTTGGTATGATAGCCCTTCCAAAATGGTAGCTGAGTCATCGTTATCATCTCATGAAGTAAACAACCCCTTTGGAAAAATTCTGTATTTTGGGACTGCTGTATCTCTGGTTTAGGGTCATGGTATGGGCATTTGTCAAAGGTTTATAATGCAATATTTGGTATCATCTTAAAGGGGACACTCTTGGCTTTCATTTAAGCCATGTTTCTGTAATGTAATACAATAATCTGAATTATGCTGTCAATAGTAGCCTAAGCATCTGAAAATAATCATTTTTTTTTATTTTACCTCAAAATTTGTCATTTAATGAGGGTGGTCTCCTCTCTCATTCTGCTATGTCTCTATGTGGCCATCCTGGGCTACTATTGTGTAGCCCAGGATGGAAAAACTCACAAAATCTGATAAATAGGCCAATACAGCATCCTGAAGTCTATATGTAAGTGTACATTTCTACTATTACTGATTAACTTTTCTATAACTAACAAACTAGACATGAGTGACACGCTAAACAAACCCCCACTAAACCCCCAACATATACACCAGTTAAGGTTATAGCCCAAGTCTGTAACTTCAAATTACAGCTCATAATCGCCTTCCATAGACAGACAGTGTAGGCATATCATACATTTTCTGATTCCTTAGAGTCTGTTGAGTATTTTAGTCATTAACTCTTGTGTCCCTGGTGTCCCTGGATACCGCTGGGATGAAAGAAGTGTATCTAGTTTGGTCAAAAGATGTGGAAAAATGTGTAATAATTTTGGTTTAACGACCTCTAATGACCTCTGTGTTGGTCAGAGAAACTCAAAACATGGCTTAAATGAAAGCCAAGAGTGTCCCCTTTAAGATGATACCAAATATTGCATTATAAACCTTTGACAAATGCCCATACCATGACCCTAAACCAGAGATACAGCAGTCCCAAAATACAGAATTTTTCCAAAGGGGTTGTTTACTTCATGAGATGATAACGATGACTCAGCTACCATTTTGGAAGGGCTATCATACCAAAATATTCACTAGACACATGTATCTTTTCAAAAAATATTGATAGACTTTGCCACCCTGAAATGGACAAAAAAATGGTCTGGCCCATGGACTAAGTAGAAACTGTTGGAGGTGTGGGTCGGTGTTCTGACTAATTGAGCTCCCATGTTTTCATACCATGGTTAGTGTCTATAAGCTCCTTCTACTGGTCTGGTAGGGGGTTCCTTTAGTACATCTGTTATGCAAGTCCATCATCCATTAAAAGAGCTGCAGAAAATCATGGTCAGAGTTATGTGGTAAAAGTTAACAACATGGTAATTAACTGGGGAGCAGTTCTACTAGCTGTCCATCTACTCTGCTGTGGGACCCTCAGGTCTAGTGTGCAGTAACGGCT
The DNA here is from genome assembly GCF_051168715.1 of Poecilia mexicana. NCBI lineage: Eukaryota > Metazoa > Chordata > Actinopteri > Cyprinodontiformes > Poeciliidae > Poecilia > Poecilia mexicana. Next base: position 3,166,383 of record NW_028263388.1, read on the forward strand.
CATGCTAGACCTGGGGAGATTTTTCCCCAAAGAGGTTCCAGTTCTTATCCAGGGCTGCCACTAGATCCAGTTCAAGAACCGCTCTGCTTTTTCACCACCCGAGAACCAACTTGAAGGCTGTGATTTTTAATATCTCATCCACTTACCGTTTAAACCTCTTTCTGTTTTATTTAGTACTTTTGAAAAGAATCATAGTGGATCTAGATAATGTAACCAATCCCAGTGCTCCTGCAGAAAACTTTCTAATATCACCACCTCAGTTTATTAACTCTGCTTTAAGCAACCAGCTTGTCTGCTGCAGAATCCTAATCAGCTTGATCTCCTGTCAGCACCTGGAAGACAGAAGTTAAACACAACACAAGGTTATTAAAGCCACCTGAAGATGTTGAGATTTTCTGTTAAAGAACAAAGACAGAAGAGGCATTTATGAATTTAAGAAAATTCATCAGCACTTTAGGGCTGGGCAATAAATTTATTGGTTAATCACATTTTCTGTCTTTTAAGATTCAATTAAAATAAAACAATAATTCTTTTTCACCAATGCACTCCTTTCATTGCCCTATTTCGGAGAGCTGTCAAACTACCAACGACTTTCCATCTTGCTTTACAAGCATGTTTTACAGCTTTCTATTTCTTTGGACTTTGAATTCAGGTCAACTCCCAGAAGGGAAGGTTAAAATTAAAGCCCGTTTTTGAAAATATATTTGAGTAAAATAAAATTGGATTTGTTATGATAAAATCAGATTTTATTTCTAGGCTGGGCGATGTGCCCTAGAAATAAAATCTAACATACTGCCTCAACCTTCTTAAACTCTGATAGGTGATTTCAAGATAAACAAGCTGAGGCTCTCAGGTATTCTGATGCCAATATGACATGTTGTATTGTTGAAGCATGGTATTTTGACTTGTGTTTTAAACATGATCGTAAAAAACATCTATGTAGTTTTAACTGTGATGCTGTTGCTCACACTGAAAGCAGAACATACTGGCTTTGTATTTTACTGGTGTGAGGAATGTCAGTGGCCAACCTCTGAACTCCAGGTTCCTATAGTAAAGCCAACAGCGGAAACACACCTGAAGGAGATGCTGAACTTTTCCCTTTCTTGTGTGGCGAACTCTTAGAGCTTCACATCCAGCATATTTAAAGTGTCCTACTCTGTTCCATGTCCCATGTCTACAGGGATGTGGACAGACTCTTTAACAATATAATAGCTGCAGGTCAGGGTTTTTGTATGAGATGTTTAAAAATAATAAACAGACAACATATTTGTAGAGAACAAACAGCCCTGAGTGTTTTATCAGGAATTAAATGTGACAAGATTTCAGATTACCCTCAAAAGTGGATTTTTATGAAACTATGTTGATGAAGACAGTCATATTTAAGTTTGCTGTACTCTAAACTGTTTATAGCAATAAAAGATGAGCAATTTGATACATAAGCAGTTGAAACCAGTTGTTGTTCTGATGCTCTTGGACTTTTATTAATACAGATTTTTATTTAACAAGGGTCCCAGTAACATAGTATGACTTTAAAGTTAATCTTTTTGGAATCAATCAATCATTGAATTTTATTGATAAAGCACCCTTCATTCTAAAAGCAGCTCAAAGTGCTGTGCAGATCAATAAAATCAAACCCACAAAACAAAACAAACAACCCGACTCACCACTTGGAAAAACACACAAATATACAGAAAATGCATAAATTGGGCGGAAATGATCCAATTCAGGAAATGTAATGGATCATTAAAAAGATGGGTCTTGAGCCTGCTCTTAAAGACAACAGCATTTTCTATGGCCCTTCCCTGGCAGACCATTCCACATAATAAAACATCCAGGCTGGCAGTTTATTAACTGACTGTTAATATACTGCCAGGGTTTCCCCCAGAAAATGTGCTAAGTCGGGGTCCACCAGTGGTACACCATGTTTTCGAATCAAAAATGTTAAATATGACTTGGTCGTGACGGTATATGTTGGCATTGTTGACAATACTTAAACACAGAACTATAGAGTCTTAAAAACAACAACCAAAAAAAATACAATTAAAATAAATATTTTGTTAAATTCCAATTAAGTAAACAGCCAGTGGATCTTCAAACACAAATGCTGGTCACATTTAGGGCCGACCCATGGCATAAGATGACTAAACAGCTGCTTAGGCATACATGCTAACATTTTAACACGGACCACAGATTTTGAATTTTAACATCTGTTAAGAATGACAACACTGCTAAATTTGATTTAATGGTTTCAGCAGAGATAAATAAGATTATGATTTATAAGAATTGTATAAATTTAAGATTTAAAAGAGCTGACAAGTTTACTTTGTAAAAGTGCAAAGAACAATCTTCGTAGTTTTTGTTACCATAGTTACAATCTGATGCTATGAGTTTAATTTTTGAGTTTGAGCTCTGTTTGTTCAAAAATACATCTCAGCAAGTGATGGTAGAGACCAAGCTTTTCTGTTTTGTGACTGTTGAGTTTATAATAATTGGCATAGAGTTGTTTGTTTTTGGTTGCCTCGTCTTTATGGGATGAGTTATTTTGATTTCTACTCTTCAGCCAGCTGGCCCTGCAGCACGCGTTCAACATGTTACAGGTCAAGTCCGTGGCCGTGCGATACTCTGTCTTCTCTACCTTTGTAGCGAAGCAAAAGCAGAGAAACAATTTGATATGGCGCAGTCTGAGGCATTGTGGCACTGTGCGTGTGACATCCACAGGCTGAACAACCGGCTCACTAACGCATCATTCACCGGGGAAAACAGTCATAAACTTTATCAATTTGCAGCGCAGACACAAACCCAAGCTCTGCCAGAACATGTACTTGGTGAGTGTGTGTGAGACGTAAACACACACACACCACACATAATTCTTTGTTCTCAAATATATATATATATTCTCACTGCATTGCATGCTCTGCACCAGGGGTCACCAACCTTTCTGAGACTGGGAGCTACTTCATGGGTACAGAGTAACACGAAGGGCTACTTGTTTGATACAGACATACATTTTCTTAGCTCACTCTTAATAACAATAATACATATGTACACATGATTACATGTGGTATGATCATATTAATGTTAGAGATTACTCACTATAGTTGTCAGTAATGATTTACCATGGCAGATATAGTTAATTGCTATTATGTGATCAGAAGTTCTTAGTACAGAGTTTTAAGTTTGAGTCCCTTTTGGAGCTTTTCTGTGTAATTCTAAATTTCCTCCAAGTGACCGACAGTATGGATTATTGCAGCTGTACAGCTGTATACACTTTGAGTTCCTTGAGATTTTCCTTTTAAATAAAAAAGAAAAGAATAGTTATTGTATATTTTATTATCTAACCCTCTTTACTTTTAACAAAATTGTGGAGAAAAAAACATTTTGTGTCAAAGCATCTTGTACGTAGCGCACATCAGTGAGTCTGTGGGGGTGGGCACGCAAAAGGCTAAATCATATTGGTCAGTTTACTTTTGTTAATTTTTCGCTTTTTCTGTGAGCTAAAAATGAATGAGTTCCTCCTGTTGTCCTAAGATCCTGCCTGAGCTTTTTACCCTGCGCGGTTCTGACGGTCGCCGGTTTATTAGCCTTTTTGTGGTTTCGCGAACTGAAAAGCTGATGGGTCAATCATCAAAAAAAAAAAAAAAAAAAAAATAGTTAGACAGGTTGGAGAGTAGCACAAAACTATCACTGTCTGCACCTAACCAGCACAAACCTAAACCACAAAAGCAGCGGACTTTTTTTTTTTTTTTTTTTTTTTTTTTTTTTACAAACGATGCTAAATAATAGACATGAAAGTGAAGCCTACCCGTATGATCCACGGAAAGACTGGGATGTTGATTCCCAGGTTCAGGTGGTGTCAGACATCCAGAGGAGGAGAAAGTGATGCAACATTGTTTGCTTAATTTTTACTCTTTTGGGGACTAGATTAAATTGTTTAACCCGCAGTCTGAGACGCTCAGTAGGGGTGGCAGATGTGACCCACCAGAACTGCACACGGTGTAAAGCTCAGCCGGGATCCAAATGACCGCTGTTAGAACCAGAGTGGGATCAAACTCCGCTCATTCATTTTTAGCTTACAGAAAAAGCGCCAAGCCGCCAAATAAACATAAACTGACCAGTGACATTTAGCTTTGACGTACCCACCGCCATAGACTCGCTACTACAAGACGTTTTGAAAACAAGAGTTTTTTTTCTGCACAATTTTGCTAATAGTAAAGAGGGTTAGATAATAAAAAAAATCCATATTATTCTTTTCTTTTTTTAAAGTGGGTACAAAACATTTAATTGAATATTTTTTTGGCAGTGCTCCCTAATAACAATGGCTATTTTTAGAACTTGCTCGCGGGCGACTGACAAGGTCCCCTCGGGTGACCAGGGGCCTGCGGGCACCGTGTTGGTGACCCCTGCTCTACACGCACCTCTAAAAGAAGTCACTATTAGTTGTATTTACGGTTCACATTAAGTTTGAGCAAGCAGAACAAGCACTGTGGCTTTTAAACTTGCCTACCTTGATGCTCTATTCGCCGAAGAAACATTAGGGTTTAGTATAAATTCTGATATACAGTAGGTGAAGCTTCTCTGCAAGAATACCTTCCAAATCATTCACTTTCAGTGGAAGATGGCACACGCAACCCGCTCTGAGGCAAACATCGGAGATACAGCAGCAGCACGCAAGGTTGGGTGGCCACCACGCAGAGAGGTGTACCCCTGTGACTTCACACCCTGTTCAGTGCATCGGCTATTAACCCTTCTTTGAGGAAGGATTCCGCTCTGCTGATGAACTGCTTATGAAGAGGTATTTGTATGAAGCTCTTTCATCAGCACCTCAAGAAATACCTGGACTTCTCTTCAGGTCTTCAAGGATTTCAGTTGGTGACTGAACTGCTTTGACTTTGTTTCAAATAATTCCAACCTGCAGACAATTCCAGATCTTTAGTTGATGTGTTCCATTACATTGTATGAGAAGTTCTTCAGAGGACCCTCCCTTCTCCATCATAGCTGGATAAAATAGCTGAATCCCCTCATGATCATGTCCAGATCCATTCTTTTGATTCAGATAGACTGGAGAAGAAATGCATCTAAAAGTTGCAGGGTGGTGTAGTAGCTCTTGAGGACTAGACTTGGGCACCCCTCCCCCAAACTACTTACAAAAAGTCACTTTCAACATCTGTTAACTATTTTATTTTGAACATTGTACGATAGTCAGCTTCACTTGAACGTACCTCAGGTCAGTGGTTCTTAACCTTTTTTGAGGTACCGAACCCACCAGTTTCATATGCGAATTCACTTAACCCTTCTGTACTGATAAATAAAATGATTTTTTCCCCCCGAAATTCAAGACATGGGGATGCCCCAACTAGAGTCTAGTTGGATCACCCCATGATCACTAAGTCTTCTTAAAAGGTAGAGTCTCTGAGAACAGTTCTTCAAAATATAGTCAGTGTTTTCAGCAAAGTTGAGCTGACTGTCCAGGAACAACCCAAGGTATTCAAAATTTGCCACAGTTTCAACAGGTTGGCCATCGAGAGAAACTGGAACCACTTTAAGGTCTTGTTTAGATCATTTAATTAGCTCTACATTCTTAAGAGAATGAAAAATTTATAATAAATAATAAAGACTTTGCAGTATTCTGCAAAGTCTATAATGTAATTATATTAGTTTTGTTACCACACCCACGCCACTAGAGGCAGTACCAACCCCGAAAAGATGCGACTAAGGAGCAGATTTAGAAGTACACCGAAAGTTACAGAATTTGGTAAGCGGTGAGTTTTGCTGAAGTAATTAAAGACACAAGTTCAAATCCATGCTGAGAGTGAAACTCCTTCAGTCAGTGCTCCTCCGCAGCTCTGATTGGCTAAGCAATGCAACGTGATCCTCTGCAGCAAGTGATGGCAAAGCGGGATGTGTCATCACGACTTTACACAAGTGTGTCTTTACCTCCGCGGCAGAGGCTCCGCCGAACCCCTGAGACCGACTCATCGAACCCCTGGGGTTTGATCGAACCCAGGTTAAGAACCACTGGACTAGAGTTAGGTGTGAGTTGATAGAAATAATTCAGCGTTGTTGTCTTCTTGTCTGGCTGCCTAGTTTTTTCCACCAGTGTTGGTTCACTCAGCTCTGCTCTGCTCTCTTTTCAATAATTAGTCTGTAGTTTTGTTTTAGCACTCAAACTATTGAAACACAATAAATGTACACACATGCAGGCAGCTAGCTGCCTTTAACACTCACTCAGATTTTTCTGTTGCTTACATAATGCTTAGGTTTGGCTGTAAAGTGTGCTCATTAGCAAGAATTAGCCATGTTGCAGCTAAAGCTAAAAGCAGGACATTCTCAAACTTTTTCACCAAAGGCCCAGATGGATATGTTGTAATATGCATATACCTATATTCTGATACTGATGTCTGAATGACTGTGTGTGCTGATCTGAATTCCACCTAGTGGATAGATTCTGACTGTAATTGTGTTTGCTTTGCATGTTGTCCATGCAACAGCACAGAAAATCTACATCATCGTTCACAACTTCTCCTTCTGTTTGCTGACTGGCTCGCTTGAAATTCTACCGGAGGAATCCAGTTCAGTGGGAGAAATCCCAGACAGAGCAAAGAAGGGAGGCAGTGACCAGGTTACTTTTATTGTGGAAAAGGAAGAAAAAATAATTGTGCATTTATTACAGATGGAAAAAACAAACACAGAATCAACTTGTTAATGTTGTTTTGTTCATCTGATGCAATAAAACCCAATGAGTACATTGTCTCATTAACTGGTTACTGCCCATTTGATTCACTGGACCAGAGTTAGTTATTCCTTCTGTTAAATGTTTCTAACAAGCATTTCTCTTTTTGTCACAAAGGAAAAAATTTCCAACCTTCTGAAAAGGAAACCAAACTACTGTATTCCTGATTTGACAATTTCTTCTTCATTAAAGACTCTTAACATTCCTGCAAGGAAGCTGTGTGAATGGTAAATTATATCATAGCATTCTTTGTATTTAGCTTCTTAATTTTTTTTTTTTTGCGCTGAAAGCTCATCCTGAGCAGAGCCCGGCATTCAGACATGTGGCATAAAAGGGCCTCACTCATCCACATGACAATGAATGGAAAGAGCAAGGCAACCAGCTAACTTTGCCTATGGAAGCTTTTGTTTTACACTAGTCCACTGTGTGTGTGTACAGTAGTTTTGCTGTACTCTGTGTGGCCAATCAGCAGAAAATGACTGAGTGGGGAAGAACTTTCCACATACATCCATGCAGGGTTATTGCTGTGCTGCAGTTCAGCATGTATGCAGTGTGTTAGGTCATGAATATCAGTGTTATTAATAGTAGAATTGTGTCCAAAGAATAGCACAAGAAATGCTATTATTTTGAAGTGTCATTGTGTTGATCTAAGTGGGTATAGAAATGGCATTAGTCATAGCAACCATTGAGTAATCGATGAACTTTAAAGGGGCAGTATTATGCTAATACTAAGTTCCAGCTACTTGGTGCCATTTTATAACACAATCATGTAACTGTTCAGGTATTATACAAAATGCTACATATATCAAATATGACTTAAAAGAAATTTTACTTTGCAATTTAACACCTTGAAATTGGGCCTCCATCTCTTTAAAAGTTTGAAACTTCACATCTGAATTGTCTAAGGAAAACTTCTGCAACTAATAGTCTGACTTGCAGTACAGTGTCTGGGATAGTTGGCTACAAGATAAGGAATAGTAGAAATCAATGTCTCCATGAACAAAGAGTCAGCTATCAGAGCAACAGAAGACGGGAACAAAGAAAAGGTCCTCTAGGAACATACAGTGTGTGTATACCTGGGATGCTGGGACTATCCGAGAAGACACAGATTCTCTTACCCTCCTCTGAAGAAGGGCCAGGAGAAATGAGATGTTTCTACTGCAAAGTATCTAAATCAGTGGCCAGGACTCATCCAATGATGCCGGAGAAGCATATGAGAGTTGTCATCACTGAACACCAGTTTCTCTTGCTCTTGGCCTGTCTCTTCAGGCTCAGAGACCTGAAGATCTGAAAGCTAAGCACATCAGTCTCCATTAAGGTGCTTTTCTACTGGCAAGTCGCTCTAACCGGAGGCAGATGATTTGCTTCATGCTGGAATCATTCAATGAATCATTGCAGTTCTGCTTCTAGGATAGAGTTTTGAGGACAGGATGTGGACACTCCTGTCTTATTGCCTTTATTTCCAAGTGTCACTTCTACTGAAGAAATTAACTTCTGGCTGAAGATCAGTGATGTGGTTTATTAGGGCTCTAGAGTGCCACCAATTTAGGTGCATGATTGCTCAATAGTGCACCTAAAAGAATTCTTAGTTTGCGCCAGTGCAAGAAGTTGGACTGAAGTGAAACCCTGTTTATTGAGCACAATTGACTAAAACCTATATAGAAAGTCTTTGGTCATTCATGGTCATTTAGTTTGAACAGACCAGACTGTGGTGGTTGTTTAATTGTTTGTCTTCTTTTGTGCCGCCATAAGCACTTCTACCAGTCTCCTCTCTCCCTTCCTATCGTTTCCCCATCTTACTTTAACAGCCATAACTTAGTGATGGGGCTTTTAGATGTAGCAACAAGTTGGTCAGTCTGGCTTTATACTCCACTGTGACACCACTTACTGTCACACTGTAACAAACATGTTCAAGTTCTGTATGGAAATTACAAAGTGTGTGCTGGGCTTTACAGGGTTGACCAATCTCACACGACATCTCACAGGAGATGGATAGATGGGTGTCTAATTCCCATCTGTAAAACTTTTGTAGAGAGTCTGTAGCTGGGGAAAATGGAGTGCAGAACTCACTGGTGCCCATGTGGCAGGTTGTCTTCAGTACCATTAGCATGTTTTATTGTAGTTCAGTATATAACAGCTTGGTCACCCTTCAAATGTAAGGATTTAACTTATTTGCATCTAGATGGTAAGATTGTGTCAGTTGCTTTGTTATTTAGAAATTTGATTTTATTTTCTTAGACTTCAGGTTTTGTATATGACAGCGAGGTTGTGTGGTATTTGGGTAATTGAATACACAGAGTGTTAGTGGTTTGTTTTTTTGGTGCTTAAGGAGACAGAATGAAATGTGAAGCCAGGATGGGCTGGTTGGATTTGCCCCTCCCCCCACCTCTGAGGCACAGACCCACACACAGACGGTGCAGTAAAAGCTCCATTACACATTGCCTCTACAACAGCCATAAAGTCTTCTATAGGCTTGCAGGCTTCCCAAATAACCCTGGGGATGCAATAAACTCTAGCACTCAACAATCGTCATAGTTACCAAGTGAATCTAGAACAGAGGACATAAGAATTAAATTAAATATATTTTAAAAAATGTAATAAAGCATTAATGAAGGACATATTGTTATGTTTGAATAAACATCTTGAGTCCTCAGTTGTGATGTAGCATATGGTATGCCTTTTGGTAATTTCAACATCTCAAGTAAAGGAATTTTATTCACACACTTCTAATGCATGGTTTTTCATGCAGCATTCAAGTTTTTATTGAAGCTGCACCATAAAGCTAGTCACAATCAACATTGCAATTTAACATTTACCATGTTGCATCCTGACATGGTTTCATTGTTCCGTAGTTTAGAACTGTTGATGTCAACCCACAATTGCCGATAATCTTTTCATTAAAAAATTAACTTGTGGCATTAATTTTTTTCAGACTATGTTGCTGATTACATGGGAAGTACATGGAATAAAAAAGGCATATACTGAGTTTTTTTTTAATTTATTTTAACTAAAATTTTTAGCAGAGAATCATCACTTAAAACCATAACTAAAGTTATACTACAGAAAAAATAGATTTGAACAAAATTGTTCATTTTCATACTAAACGAAATTGAACAAAAGTGCAGTTCAAAACATTCATGTTTACAAAGCTAGGTTTTCTTCTGCTTACCTTTCATAGTTAAATACAGAAAAAATATTAGATTTTGTAGAAATTTGAGCAGCATTAAGTGTAACATTAGAAGTAACACAAACATAATGAATATGAGTGTGAAAGAACAGAGCATGTTTCTGCTCTTGATAAAAGATTCGACATCCGGAGTTCTAGTAGAAAAAGTAGGCCTGAGGTCTGCCTCAGTATCTGTTCTGATTCTGTGTTTTCAGCTGAGCCAGAGCTGAGAAGGAACATGTAGTGCCAAACCAGGGGAAAGATACTCGCTCAGCACAGAGCAGCACCAGAACTGAGAGAAGCTTCCCTCCACCAATTTCAGGGAATCATTACATAATAGCTCCACCAGCTAACTCTCTGCATTGTTTGGCAGTGTGATGAATTCTGTCTTTAATGTCAAGGTGCGGCACATCCCACACATGGGTACATCACATATCACAAAAGTATTTAATATAAAATAAAAAGTTTATTTATTTTAATAACTTACCTCAGTTTCACACAGACCGATGTTTTCAAGTCTTTATTTCCGTTAGTTATGACTGGTGCCTATTTCTAGCAGTCATGGGCCAGAGGCAGGGTCACCCTGGACAGGTCACCAGTCCATCGCAGGGCAACACAGAGACAAGTTATGTGGACATTGATATGTCTGTAGTTTTGATCATAACTGTAGTTCTTACTTTCCTTATGTAACCAGACTGTGTGTCTCCTCTTCAGTGGTATCAAACCAAGAGTGTTAACTTGGATTGCAGGACATCTTTCCCACCTACTGCAATGAGTCCAAATATGCAAGACACAATAGATTTTTTATTTTTTTTTTCAATTTGAAATAAATTTTTGTCCCCTTGACCTGCTACCCAGGTCTGGGTCACTATAACCCTCCTATCCCCTCCAGACACGTCATACATTCAAACTACTTGCCATTGATATAGCTGGTTGTTGTTTTTTTTGTCAAAGGAATAAAATGGCTTAAAATAATTATGACTCTGCTGATATCTATATTAATCTGACATATTTATTCTAACAGTTTTAATCTACCAGTTAACATGACACAGTATATTTCCGGCCTCCTTATTAGCTGAAAACAAACACCACAGACACTGACATGGGGCTTTGCTGAAGCCTCTTCTACAAACAATAGAGCCGGGGTCTGGGGATAAAGTAAATATTCCACCGTTCTGCAGCCTAATGCCGTGTTTCCCCGATAGTAAGACACCCCCGATTGTAAGACATATCGGGGGTTTCAGGGGGGTCGGCTAATATAAGCCGTACCCCGAAAGTAAGACATATGTCTTACTTTTCGGGGAAACACCTCTCATCTAGCTGCGCGCCGCCTCCTGCCCACGTCCGCACCGCCCCCCCTCCATACGTCACCGCGTCTGCCACCTCCCTCTGATCTTAATGAGCGCCGCCTCCTGCCCACTTCCACGCCGCCCCCCCTCCATACGTCACCGCGTCTGCCACCTCTGTCTGATCCAAATGAGCGCCGCCTCCTGCACTTGTCACTGCCGCCTCCTGCTTAAAATACGGTAATGCACAGTATTCCACTGTTCGTTCTTACCATTTTTCATTGTTTTACATGTTATGCAATGTTGTAACAAGACATTCTTGGCACTTCCTTTTATGAAACTGTTTTGTGGTGAATACAGTACTGTTCAGGTTGTTAATAAATGTTAATTTTATGGTTAAAACAAAAAATTCAACAATTTTTTTCCAATATAAGACATACCCCGAAAGTAAGACATAGTGGGGCTTTTGGGGATAAAAAGAAAGTAAGACACTGTCTTACTTTCGGGGAAACACGGTAGGAAGAATTATTCCTGAAATACAATGAACCCCCCAGAAAAGTGGTTATTCATAGCACTCAACAAGTTCCAGTTTTAAAAAGTGTCAATTTAAGCTTCTCTAATTATTGTCATTAATATTAACGCATGTGATTACATTTACATTTAATTACACTTAAACAAGATGCAGGAGTTTTACATGTCATATGATTGGTAAACATCACATGTGTACTGTGGCTCTCTAAAGCTCGTCTTAGTCAAGCTTAGGAAACCATTACAGTAAAGGTGATATCAGTAAAGTAAATCAGTAAACCATTACAGTAAAGGTCTGAATCAGGGCTGAAATTGAATCATTAGTTGGGTTTGTGGTCATGATGACACCATTTGACTTTACCGTAGCTTACATGGTAAAATAATAACTGGCATTCGTTGTCCAGGCAGAACTGTGGTTGTCTGTGGGACTAGAAGGCTGGACAGAGATGCTGAACAATCTGAGCAACGTTGCTCTCAGTTGATATGCAGAAGTTCTGAATAGGCCTGTTTCATTGCATACATTTTGACTTGAGTAGGTCGAGCCCTGGTGTGTGAGGGCTCCATTCTGCTCGGAGGCAGCTCTGCTTGTGTGAATCCTACAGAGGGAGTTTGACTGTGTGCTGAAGAGAAATGCCCCTCTTGGTGATGCTCTTGTACTTTTTCTATTGTTTTCTGAATACATCTTTTTCAACCAATCTTTTATATGTAGAAACATTTTGATAAAAGTAATTCTTCTCAATTCCTGTCATGGAAGTCATTCTTGTATGGTCAGTAGTTCAACCTAAAGAACCTAAGGACTCCCATATACTCGGGTGTACTTCACTCATCTGAGGTTCACCATCCAGCCACAGAGCCCACAGAATACCCAAATAATATTTTTCCATGCTTCCAAAAAGCATGAATGAGAATAGAACTGCAGACATTTTAATGGCATTTCTTCTTCTTTTCTATTAGCAGGAAGAAAATGATCAACTTGTGATTTATTCTGGTTAACTGAGCTGCACTTACAATGCTTTTCTGTTAACCATTTTTATACAGGGTTATATTCAGCAATTTAAAAGCAGAATTGTCAAGTTTAATATTTTGCCTGAAGACTCTATGGTAAAATTCCTTTACCTTGAGGTACTCCTGTCCATATCCGTAAGCCCACCTTTAATATTTATTTTGAGATCATTAAGGTCAGGGTTAAATAATTTTCTATGAAAAGGGGCACACACACTAAAAGTTAATACATTGGAAGTTGTCACAGATTTTTTATCAATAGGCACATCAGTATCAACAACACTCAAAATTAATCCACAACATAAAGCAGAATCTCAAAGAATTCAGTGGACCCAAAACAAAATGAAACAACAAAAAAAACTAACTGTAATTTCACAGAGTGCCCCCCCAAAATTAAAAAAAATATCTGATTATGAAGTGTTATGTATTGCTAGAAGATGTTTCTTGCCAACACATTGTTGACTGGAGACTAAAGGTTGCATGTGATGACCACTTATTGAGAAGAGTCGCATCAGAAAAAGCAGGCAGCCAGACACACCTGCTGACTATGGAATATTTTAATAAATCGGTAGAAGAGAAGTGAAAGTTTATTAAAGGTTTTGTTGCTCTTTGTGCCGGTAAAGATATTCCTTTTGGAAAAAAGTGGGAGCTGAATACACTAAGACTGAGTCATGTACTTGAATTGAGATTTCTGTGACTGATGGAAGAAATGAGAATGAACAATGGTTGTGATCATTATGGAAGGGAGACTTTCCTTTAAAATGTGAAAGTGATTCTTTGTTTTGCATATATAATGTTTATGTTCATTAAAAATGGTGAAACAGATTGAAATGTCTTCTAAAACCAGTCAGTGTTCTGCTGAACTGCAGCGCTTTGTTATATTTGTGAAACTTGAATAACAGTAATTGTGAATCTCTTTGACTATTGATTTTTTAAATAGTTTTCATTCACTTCATGATTACACACTTTTTGGGTTAATGGGAAAGTGAAATTCAAATGAAAGTGGAAAATAAAAATAGAAAATTGACATTTTGAGAAAAATAAAACAGAATAGCGAAAAGAGTAAATGGGATTTCATAGGCCCTCACAACTGCAACAGGTTCAATGTATCCATCAACACAGACTGATGATACAGCCCCAGGGGTCTGGTGTCATTAGGTGCAGAGAAGTGTTTTTATGTTTTCTTTTACAAAGGGATTTGTTGGAGTATTCCATGTTTATTTTTTAAATCAGACAGAATCGTATTTTGCTGTAGCCTTAACTGTCATTTTACATTTGAAACTCGTAGATCAATACAACATCCTCTTTTTTTTTCCAGTGGAAAAACAAAATGGCAGAGATTGAATGCTGTTGTCTTTTTTTCCTTTTAATTCTCTAGTACTGGCATATTCTGCCTGGCCTTGTGCTCCTGCCACATGACTCACTGACTTGCGTTCTGATATGACAGAAACACACTGAGGATAGAGAACAGGGGGATGAAAGAGTGATGTTTTGGAGAGGTGAAGTGAAAAAGTGAAAGAAAAGGATGTACACAGTTTGGAGAAGGAGAGCGAGAGAATTTGAGAGGTGTGTACCGTCATCAGTTGTTCAGGTTTTCCGGGGGGGAGAGGGAGAGAGCGAGCTTTCTCGTCTCTCTGGGCTTTCTCCCATAGCAACAGTGGCTTAGCCACGTGAACGCAAGTTCCTTTGAGTTCACCCACTGCTCTGAATTAACTCTTTGAGTACCAGATAACAGCCCTGTACACACAGAGAAAACAAACCTCATTTATCGGAGTTCACTATCCAAGCTGAGTAGCAATCAGCTGGTTGCTGTTTTGAGGCATTTGATTAGTCACAAAAGTGTGAAGGCATCTAAATGTCCTGACAACTCTTGACTACAGTGGGAGAAACACCAGGTGAGCAAACCGATGTTCTACCTCTTCATCCAAACTCACGACATGTTTATCTCAGACTAGATTTATTTGTCTGGAGGAGTTTGAGACAAGGTTCCAACTGTGAATTTATTTGATCATAACAATAAGGAGGAACTTGGCAATCACTGACTTTACAAACTGCAATGTCTTTCTGTTAGAAATGTAGCAGAAAGGAACAAAGTTTCTGTTTCACCTACGTTTAGCATGATTTACTACTTTGATTGTACAGAAGAAACTGAATGTTGGTCACATCCACAATGTTATTGATGCTCAGTATGAGGAATTGCTGTATAGCCAGTCACACAATGCCACGATTGCTGCTCTATCCTGGGCCAGGAGTGAATGCTGCAAGTCAGTGGCTCAATGCAGTCTGCTGTGTTTCCTTAGAAACTTCTGAAACTACTTTAAATAATAAATTGATCGTACTGTACTCTTTAACTAGGACCAACTGGAATGTATGTGATTGAACTGAAATGAGTTTTTGCCTTGTGAATAGCCTCAGTGATAGAAATAAAGCTGAATTAAATTGAAACCTTGATCCTCCTTACTTCAGATCATCATCAGTCTTTATCCAGCTCCACCTTTGTGACAATTTTTAAAGATTTTATGCTCCTTTTATTAAAAACATTGACATTTTTTTCCCATGACAGACTTTTCCATGACGGTCTGAATGGTCCAACCAAAAAAAACAAATCAAAACATCTGATTTGTGCCCCTTCCATATGTGGAACTAACTCAGATATTTGATAGTTATGAACGCTCATGTTGCATTTTATCTGACTTTTATGTCTGTGATGGAAGACATGCATCATAACTCTGCACCAGAAGAAGCCATACAGGCTAAATGTGGATGTAAACAAAGGCTG
The DNA here is from genome assembly GCF_051168715.1 of Poecilia mexicana. Taxonomy (NCBI): domain Eukaryota; kingdom Metazoa; phylum Chordata; class Actinopteri; order Cyprinodontiformes; family Poeciliidae; genus Poecilia; species Poecilia mexicana. The sequence goes on from NW_028263388.1 coordinate 3,181,874, forward strand.
AAAATACTAATTCTGAAAATTACAAAAGAGGTCTGAGTGATGCGCATTGCTCTGACTCCACATCCCAACAGACTTCTCTACTGCAGTCAGCGCTCCAGTAAAGGCTGTTGCTGTTAGTTGTGCTTTCTTTTACCAGCTTCCTTCATCTTGTTTTGATCTGGTGACAGTACTTCCATTGCTAAATAACTTAAAAATCAAACGTGAACGGCTCCATCCATTATTATGTCCATAGACAGAGCGTTGCTGGGTGACGTCAGTGTTCTTCTTCTGCTCATGCGGGTCACTTTGGGACAAACTGTTTACATTGGGGTCAGATTTAATTAGTAGTATGAACGACCACACAACAAACAAAACAGATTTAATTAAAAAATCAGAATTAAGCTTCAAGACCTGCTAAGGAGTGCAGCCTCTGATCCATCAGACCACAAGAACATAACCTGGTTCCAGTCATTCATGTTTCCAGGCTTTCATGTGGATAATCTTTAGAAGAGCCTTCCTTCTAGGACGGCGTTGATGCTCCATACAGTCTGTTCGCCTCCCTCTCCTCCACGCCAACCTCAGCAGCAACTCTGGCAGCACTTGTACATCTATTATCACAAAACAACCTCTGGATATGCTGCTAAGCACTTTCACTCAGCTTCTTCAGTTGGCCGTTAACCGAAGATTGCTCCACTGCTGCTGCTTGTCCTTATACAGTGCACAATGTTTATCTGCAGTTAGTAAATTGCATATAAAAATTAGATTTTCTTTAGATGTTTACTTATTTTCAGTTTGAGGTTGAGGTTGTTGAATTGTGATTCTCCTTGTTTATGATAGCTTGAAATGTCTCAATTGCCTCCCAGTGTTTCCAGTAAGAGGAACGTGATCTATGTTTTAGCTCACACCGAAGCAGAGAAGTCTCTGTTCTGCTGTTCCAGCAGTGAGCTAACTCTTTCCAGATGGTGGATGGTTAGCTCTCCTCTCCTCCCTCCTCTGCTCTGTGTTTTTACAGGACCAGACCTGGGCTGGTTGGAAACGGCCTCTCAAACTGGGAGCATCTTAAACTCTATTACTCTTTTGGAGAGATTTACACCAAGCAGAAAAGATAATTTTCTACTCTTAAACTGCAGTATTACATGATTCTACATTGTAAAATAAGATTATTCGATTGCATCTGCTTTATGTAGCAACATTTTGACTGTGCTACAAAATCAGACAATGAGGATGAGAGAACAGATGCTAATGTATGGACAGTTTAACATCCAAGTAAAAATTTTTTAAAACCATGACAGGACTTACTGATTTCATTTGTTTGTTTCAAGAGAAGAAACATCAATAATTAATTTGAACTGCAGTCACAGTGAGTCATTCTTGTAGCTATGATCATAAGAGTAAGCCTGAAAGATTTTTTTGTGCCTATGAAATCATTGAAATGCCTAAATTAGTTTTTCTTCTTAGCAACATTAAACAGTAGTAATCAGTTTTCAACCAGCTAAGAAATGCTGTGCTTCTCTGTGCCTCTGGCTCTGTTAACTGTAAAAGATTGTAAACTGTAAGTGTATTATGAGGTTAAAATTCAATCCAATTAAAACTGTAAACTGGGTGCACCTTGAAACCAGCTTGACCTAGCCTGGGCTTTCTTTAGATATATTTACAGTGAGAGAGAATATTTCTCTTATAGATGTTTCTGTTTCTCAGTTTTAACATGACAAATAATGAAATTTTTCTCCAAATGGAATAACATTTTCTTTTTTTTAGTTATGAGTTGTTGCTGTATCTTTATTAACTTAATTGCTGAGTGTTCTGTATTGTTAAAAATGGATGACTCACTTGGTTTAGTTGGGTTTAATTGCAGGTTTGTTTGAGTTTTATTTTGCTGACTCTCAGGGCGCTTTCACACCAGAGCTGTTGGGTTTGCTTTAAAACCATCTTTGGTCCACTCTACATGTGGCGCTTGGTTCACCTGGAGCTGAATTCTAGTGCACTTTGTTTCTAATGGAAAAGTTTGATGAATATCTATAGAACTGAAGGGAGGAAGTTATGTTTCTTATACACATGCTTTATGTACATGTGACCTGAAAACTCAGAAGTCCATGCTCAGCACATGTGGCCCAACAGCATATTTTGTAGCTTCTCCCTCATTTCATTTCTATGTTTAGGGTTAGCCATTGCACCTATCTGCACTTTCTTGCTATCAAGATGAATACTGGAGGATCCTTGAATCTGAGATCTTACTTGGAAAAACTGGGTCACAGTGACTCACTCACTGGGTGCTTTTTTTTTCATTTTTCTTAAAACAACAACAACAACAACAACAAAAAAATAAACAACAAATTGGCCTAGACACAATTGCTGGTTACCTGTACCTGCAGTTTACCATGATGGTGCCCCTGAAGACCAACCTGTCGGCGCCGACAGGATTCCGCATGTGTAATTCCCATTACCGTAATTTATGAACAGTTCAACATATCAAAAAAATTCCAAAAGTGCAGAAAAGCTGAGACATTGCGCTTTCAGGGCATATATGATATATTACGGTAGCCACCCGGGAAAGTTTGATATGAGCTTGACCAATCACAAGAAAGATTCTCCGTTGTGTCATATTTGTCACCCAACCTACTTTGTATCGTAACTCCTGAACAGTTGGTCGCATTCAAAAAATTCAAAAAGTATTAGAAAGTGCATAAAATAAGCTTTCCAACGGTGTATCACATGTGCATGTTGCAGCAGATATTAGAGTAAATATTTTCGTTACGGAATTTCCCTGCGGAGCTCCGTGTTGTATCAGCGGAGTAGCGGTGCGAGAGAGAGAGAAGACGGCAGAGGACGAGTTGAAATCGCGCATAAAATTATGGAAATGTCTAAAAGAAAATCCACCAAACTGATAAAGGTTCACTGCCTTCAGACTGATGTCTGAAGGCAGTGAACATAAGAGACATATAACCAGCTTATGTAAAATATTTGTACAAGCTAACGTTAGTCATATGAATGCTGCACAGCTATTGGCTAACTGTTAGCTCCATCTTGATTCCTGCATAATTTGTGCAATAATTATTTATTATGCTGAAAATAAAATCGTGGTCTTCCAAAAATAATGTCCTAAGTAATATTTTTACCTAAAGTGATTTTGGCAAAATGGAAAAAAATAAAAATCACCAACACTTTTTTTTCTGCCAAAAGATGAATTGTGAAAACGACAACAAATCAGCCAAGTGAGGGATTAGTAACCTGTCCAGTGTGTCCCCTGCCTCTTGCTCCTGACCACTGGAGAAGGATACCAGGACCCTTTCAACCTGAAGTCTGATAGATAAAGTATGAATGGATCAAGAGTGAGATTCTGTCTGCAGCTGGAGAGGAACTGCTTTAGAGCCTACCACAAAAAATGAAAACGCCTGAAATAATTTAATAAAAAACAGGCATAAAAACTTGTAAATTGGAGGCCAGGCTTCACAGTTTTCTCTGCATTTATGTAATATAGTTGAAAGTTGAAATTGTTCATCTGAAATTGTTTGCCCCTGTAATCAGAAAGTTTTTGTTCAGTAATAAACCTGAAAATTTCAATTCCGATTTTTGTTTTTTTTGTCTTTAAACTGTTTATTCTCAATTTTTAATAGACAGAAATGTTAAATAACTATTGAATACTGGAAGCTGAGGTTGTTCTGGAAAAAAGAGCAAAAATTCAGACTCATTGCACATTTTTTGAGAATTTTACAGCCATAAAATCAGAAAAATACCAGGCGCCCCAGTTACAATTATGGTCTTAAGAGGGTTAATCAGTCTAACTGTTAATGCAAATTCACTCATCATTTACAGATTGTACACGGACTTTACAAAGTTTCCACACATCTGACCAATCAGCTTAATGTTTTCTGAATTTTGACCAGTTGTCCCCTAATTTAACTTTGTTTCATGACATCTCTTGAAACCTGAATCTGCAAGATGAAAGCAGATGAAAGCATGTATGATGCTAAATGGCAACATTTCCCCTTTTTTGTTGTAATGCCCATTTACAGACATTCTGTAGGATTTTCTTCTATTCTATACATGGTTCATATTAACCTGAATGACTAATGTGGAATTCTTCTTTTGCACTTTGACAACTCCTCAGGACATGATTTGAATTGTACAAATGGTGATATTTCTACCTGAAAGTGTTGCACCTTTAATTAACTATATTAAAATTATGTATTTTTTTGGGAAGGTTATGTGCAGAAATTTCAACTTTTTTAATAAAAGGAAAAGCTTAAAATATGTGCAAGTTTGCAACTTTTTTTCCAAGATGCAGCAAAATCAGTCATTTCATGCTGCAACTATCACAAAAACCATCGCGTCATCCTGTAGGGACTGATGGATCAGAACAGCCTGAATCATTGGACTGATTCTGTACACCTAGTTAGTGAAGAATTGAGTCATGGTTTTAGACCACCAGATGAAGACCATATCATACTTTGGTCTTTGTGGTCACCAGTTCTCAGTCATTAGGAGACAGAAACATACAACAGGTTAATCTGGGTTTATCTGAAGACCATTCCTGATCAGACTACTAACACCATCATTACTGCACTGTGTACTGTAGTTGATGTTCAGCACTTCCTGAGGAGGAATGAACCATTTTTAGAAATGTAACACTGAAATTATTTACATATGAAATATTCAGTACAATCCAAAGTGTTTCCTGTTACTGGAAGGAAAACTGAACTTCTCGTGAGCAGCAGCTAAAAGCCCTGCTCTGATTTCTTAAACACACTCTTACAAGATGTGAACAAACACCTTACAAAGATGCTGGTGTTTGCCTCATATCTGTACTTAATGGGATCAAGTTCTGGAGGCGCGTCCTGTGATACTGAGTGACTCAATCAGCAGTGACTGGCCTAAGGACTGTAAAGCTTGTCAGACGAGCAGACACTGCGTTCTGCCAGTTGCACAAATATTCAGCCAAACAACCCCCCACCCTTACTGCCTCTCATAGTCTGTATGGCTCTGTGGATCAGCTTTCCACACAGACTGTTGGAACTGAAAGAAAAGCCAGATGTGGATTTAAAATGTTAGAAGACATGTGCAGGCCTTTGTTTCCCATAGTGCTGCTAACAGACTGGGTTAAACACCAGAGACAGGATGAAAGCTCCATGGTGACACACCTTGAAACAAGTCTGTTGGGAGTGTCTCTGACACCTGAAAAACTGCCAGTATTGCCACATGTTTCAGTGTAGTAAGGTGTGGCTGAAGTAGTGGAGTCCCGCAGGGCAATAAAGCTTGTGAATGTGGCATGACCTAACATGGAGACTTTATTAACAACTGTTCTCTTCAATGGAAACTTCACTGGCTGTGGCTCAGAATGTCCTTAAGGTGATGAAGTTTAATGGTCCCATTAAGCTTTTACCAAATCTATCAGCTGCAGTACCAGCGATGTCTCCTAAAACACAGGTAGCATTAAGGCATTTTTGTGTGAATGCTGTTCCAGTTAGTTCATGTCTATAAATCTGTTGTGTTAAAATGTAAAAACAGCAGTGCCTTCTGATATTCCAGTTGTTTTCTGCATGATTTTGTGTGTGTGTGTGTGTGTGTGTGTGTGTGTGTGTGTGTGTGTGTGTGTGTGTGTGTGTGTGTGTGTGTGTGTGTGTGTGTGTGTGTGTGTGTGGACACTGGAAACGGTAGTGTGTGAAGTCCAAAGTTTTTGTTGACATTACAACACAGCACTGTTACATGTTCACCAGTGGCACTGTTGCTTCTGCAGTCACCATAATGCACATGATGGCATTATGGTGCTACCAAACAACTTCTAATGTCATCAGAAGTTGTTTGAAGTTTTGACCTTATTGTTGGATATCTTAATGTACAATCTTAAATCCTAACACAAGCTGTATAAAAAAACCATGTAAATGTAAATAGCAGAAACATTTTAAGTCATTTAAAAACTTATAAGTCTGCTGTCACTTATATTAAGTGATAATACACTTATCTAGCTGTTGTAGAAACTCTTTGGTTTCTACAACAGCTAGAAACAGAAGTGTGTGTGTGTGTGTGTGTGCGTTTGTTTGTAATACCTTGTAGGGATGATTTTCCTGACGTATACTACGTTGTGGGGACCAATCGCTCCTCGTGGGGACCGGAGCCTGGTCCCCACAAGGGGAAACCCTGTTTTTGGGTCAGAGGTCAGAGTTAGGGCTAAGGTATGAATTGAGTTTTGGTTAGGGTTAGGTTTAGGTATGTGATGGTTAGGGTTAGGAAAAGGGTAAAGGTAAGGTTTAGGCTGTAGAAATGAATGGAAGTCAATGGAAAGTCCCCACAAAGATAGCAACACAAACGTGTGTGTGTGTGTGTGTGTGTGTGTGTGTGTGTGTGTGTGTGTGTGTGTGTGTGTGTGTGTGTGTGTTGGTGCAGTCTGCCAGAGTGTGTCCTATAGACACATGTATAGGGCTGCATATTCTGGATGACTGTGAAGCCTTCACACAGTCCGGCTAAAGCAGAGATGTAATATGAGATTTCCTTGAGAATCTAGGGCAAGGTTCCCTCTCCACACGTGTCAAGTATGCCTGCTCATGCTCTCAGCCTACATGTGTTTGCTCTTAGGTTGCTGGCTTGTGTGACGAGATTTGTCAGTAAATACAATGACCTGAAAGCTTACTGTTGTGTGAAAGGTGGGTGTGTTTTGGACTGGTGTGTGTACGCGTGATAAGTTTGTTTGTGTGTACAATCATTCTTGGCTTCTTAGCTGTGGTGTAGCACATGAAGGGAGGGAGGGGTGTTCTACTGCTGGCTCCATTGATTGGTTCTACACAGACTGCAACTTGACCTCCACACCAGATGTCTGTAATTCTCCCAGAGACATGCGCACTCGCTCCAGAAACACACAGGACACAACTCACACAACTTAAAAAACTTCCCCTGCCTACACAGCAGCCAGCAGTACATCCAACAAGGCCTTGTAATGCCAGCTCAGAGCAACATGTTGGTTTGTTTGGTTTTCTTTTGTCTGAAACCAAAGCAACAGCTTTCTGAATGTATTTATAATATGTGGATGTTGTGAAAATATTTAAAGTCCAACTTCTTTATATTTTTCTTTTTTTCTTTTGGATTGAAATCATTTTTGCAGTAGATGTTGGAATAAATTCTGTCAATTAAAAAAAGACCTAGATCATATGCCTTTGTAATATGCTATATAGAAATATGTCAAATTAGGTCATAACATATTTCCCGTAGATTTGTAGGGACGGGACTAGGCATGGGTTAAAATGTGAAGTTTGTGGGGGGCCCTGAAGGTCTGGAGGGGCTTAAACAGTTGAGTTCATTTATACCTTGAGCCAGCTTTAATATATTTGAAGATCCAGTGGCTGATTACTTAATTGGGACTTAACAGAAATGCAAAAATTTGTATTTATTTTTAATTATACTTTTTTGGTTTGTTTTTTACGACTCTATAGTTGTGTGTTTATGATTGTCGGCTATGTCTTCCAGTAACATAATTATCCAGTAATGTTTTTACATTTCATGTCTACTTAAGATTTTTTTAATACAAAAACACGGTAGGCTGCTGGTGGACTGGCCTGCTGCCCTGACCTCTGGGCTTAGCAACATTTCCTGGTAGATACTCTGTGAATGCCATGCATATTAGATGATGACGTACCATCCAGTATGATGCCAACATTAACTGTACCCCCACACTGCTTTCATGTTAATTATATCATCATGACACTCGTTTTTATACTGCGCTAAGCACTCAGACTGCTTGTACCATTCGCCCACTGTCACACACAGGCTGTCAAACACCCTTTCACAGATCAGTAAACAATGTAGGGTTTAGCTTTTTACTGAAGAACACTGACATGTGGCTGGGGAAGCCTCCATTGAACTCCCAACCTTTCAGTTGCCAGATAGCTCTCTGCTGCATCAGACTTGGTTAAGAGTAGGGCTGAAGTAAGTAATTGCGATTAATTGATTATTTAAATAATTTACTAATTTGGTAATCCATTAATCGCTAACTAGAGTATACAGACTCATTTTCAGACTCAAAAAAAACCATTTGCTGAAGGAAACCCCACCCCCACTCCCCACATACAGAGCAGTAATTAAAACATACAAATGTGAAACCATTAGATCAGCAGAACAATGTGGATGGCTTATTTTGGCAGTTTTGCATCCATTCACACAAAAATAAATTGAAATTGATGTCATTAAAATATCCTTATTTAGGACCCTGATTGACTCATCCCTAGTAATAACTGAAAACTCTGACATGAGTGTCTCTTAAAGTACTGCTGCCAGATATGAAGAAGTGAAAACTGATGCTGAATTGGGATGAAGCCCATCCACTTGTGCAAAATGGTGTCACTGTTGGCCTGACTTGAGAATAACAGGATTTGTTCTTTTTCAATCACATTATTGAGTTGTGTGATTTCAATCTATTGACTTCTCTGACTGGAACAATAAACATCTGAAGTTGATTATCTTAATCTCATTTTATAACCTAATTTTGAAGACTGCAGAAGGTGAAACTCAGAAGTGCCAAAGAGCCGCACCCAGATGCTGTGTACAAAGAGACATTTTTATGACATCTTGCCAAGACGTCATCTGCGGTTTACTCTCCCAGATTTGTGAACTGATGTCTGCAGAGTTTCTCTTTAGAACAACTCAGCTTGCTGTTGCTGAATAGTTTGTTGATCATTCTTTGTTTGCTGTGTGTTTGGGATTAACTTTTAAAATGGAAGCTTTTCTAGGGACATGCTTGTTCTTCTGGCACAGTCTGGATGGGTTAAAGCATTTTTGTCTGTTCTCAGATCATCACAACAGCACATAATGTTTTTGGGCTGATACAGATGCATGAAGGCTACGCCTTAAAGGACCTCCTGGGCAGTTGGTTGTGTTTATTCTGGAGCGATGCATTTCTTCAGATGGCAATAATTACTGAAGGAGGTCGATCTTTTGACAGATTATCTGTCTCATATTATACTGTTATGACATGTTGACAGTTTTAACAAATATGTAAAAGACATATTCTTTGTCCATGGCCGATTTTGCAGTCCTCAGCAGAGCTGTGGGCTCTGCTCACTGGAGTCAGGTGGTTGACTCCTGGGTTATTTGTAGATTGTAGTTTTACTGTTAATGCATTTCATGGCATGTTGTTGCTACAAGCCACAGTGGGAGTTTTTTTTTATTTGAACAGGAGAGCAGTGTGCATTTTCTGCAACTGACCTGTGGGAGGCAGCATTTTGCCAGGGTGACCAGTAGATAGCTGCAGATATCTGTATTAGTTTAAAAAGGAAATTAATGGCATGTGATAATTGATATGACTTGCTCAGAGTGACAGCAATGTGGAAGAAAGCCACACTGCCATGATGACACCAGTTGTAAAGCATAACACTTTCACTTTGAATAACTCGCATGGTTATTCAAAGTATTCATGTGAGTTCATGCAAGTTCACTTTGAACAGAATTAAAAATGTTACAAATTAAATTAACAGCAAAGCTTATTAAAACAGTTGAGGAGAGCCAGCAGTAAGCCTTTCTGCAGACTCTTTCCTCAACAAATATCCTGAGCAGAAGCAAAATGGGTGAGCCGAAGTTTTGTTGCTGTAGACCAGGGGTGTCGAACTCCAATCCTCAAGGGCAGCTGTCCTGTAGTTTTTAGATGTGCCACAGGTACAAAAACGCTGGAATGAAATGGCTTAATTACCTCCTTCTTGTGTAGATAAGTTCTCCAGAGCCCTGCTAATGACCTAATTATTCTATTCAGGTGGTGCAGCAGAGGCACATCTAAAAGTTGCAGGGCAGTGGCCCTCCAGGACTGGAGTTTGACACCTGTGCTGTAGACCTTTGTTAAGCATGTCACATTAGAAAACTTCCAGCTTTGAGCTGGATGAGTTAACTGTACCTTAAACTCCTTTGGGATTTTCCCTCAGGGAAATCGTAAATTTCAAAAAAATTTGTTGTAAAATTGTGACCCATAGACAGAGGCCTTAATCCTTGACATGGCCATCATGGGTTTAAGTTCTGATCTGTTGACCTTTGCCGCATGTTTTCCTCTTCTCTCACAACCCTCTCTCCTGTCAGTCTTCTGTGAAATACAGGCCACCAGAGTCAAAAAAATCTATAAAGAAAAAAAATTCTTCTGACACAAATTATTCAAACTTTCATCACCTACAGAGCATTATTTTTGAACAAGCCGCCACAGAGACATTTTCTTCCTCCAGGCTGTCTCTCTGATGAACATATTGATCGCCTTACAGCCTGAGTAGCAATCATGTTGTACTAGAACAACCTGCCTTTAACAAAAGATTTAAAACATTGTGTACAAACATGTATGCAATGTTCTTTTTGTCTTCAATTGATGTCCTCTAAAGTTTGTATATTAATACTTAATGTGTGTGTAATGTGATCATGTGCTACTGAACTCGGATTTCTAGTACATGCACACAATCTTGGTGTGTCAATTCTGATGGTGTGCCTGTGTGTGTGTGTGTGTGTGTGTGTGTGTGTGTGTGTGTGTGTGTGTGTGTCCACGCGCTTGTGCGGTTGTGTACTTATTCATATGTCTTTAGGACCTTTTCTGGTGTAATCCTCTACCATTTTTGGTCCTAACTTGGTGGGTCATGTTAGGGTTTGGAATGTACTGATAATGGTCAGGGACTGGTTGGTTGCATGGTTAGTTATGAATCGAGTTACTAAAATTATCAGTATCAAGAATATAAATGCAAACATGTTTTTGTGAACTTATGTATATTGTTTTATAAAAGCAGTTTTAGTGGTAACTGTCTATAAAATTACTAAGTAATATCAAAGCCCTCCATTTTTCATTTGGCAGCTTTTTTGAGTGTTTTGTCTGTTCCAGTCTTCTGCCATTAGCTCACTATGTAATGCTTATCCTGGGATTTGTATTTTCACATTTTAATCTAAGTGATAAATATACAGGCATGCTTGTTTGTGTGCATGTGCACTAGCAGCAGGCATATTGTGGTTTTGTCTGTGTGTGTGTACATGTGCTTCTTTCAAGCCAGCAAACTTGCAATTTGAAACAGTAGTGGAATTTCTAGTCCACATGCAGTAGCAGGAGACGGAAACACGTGAGCCAGTTGACCTCAAACCATTTCTGAGTGGGGGAGGTGGAATGGCACAGCGGCAAAACGCTCAGTCTGGAGAAAGCTGAGGATGAAATGGGAAAGGGAGAAGAAGAGAAGGCTTTGGACAAATGCTGAAAGGTTGAGAAATGCAGACAACTGTTGAGGCTGTGGGGAAAATGTCATAATGCAACAGTAGAGAAGGACAATAACAACCAAAAACAGCAGGATTTGTTGGTGACATAACATGCCCTGCATGCCATCATTTGAAACGAGGCTGCACAGCGTAGCAGTAGGAAGTCCTCTCCTCAAAGCGTGATGGATTTGCTTCAGAACCAACTGACTTTTCTCTTGTCATTGATCATTTCTCTCTTGATTGGGCTTGATTCTGAGCTCTACAGTCTGTGGCTGTCTCATTGATGTTTTCCTGCCTTCACTCTGCTAAGGCTCCTGTGAACAGGACCAGGGTTTATGTGATGAAGCAGGCCCAGCAGGAGGAGATATGGTGGGGCTTGTGGCTCCTCCTCCATTCAACACAGACACAAACTACTCTCAGTTCAGCCACTTTAAAAAGAGCAAGAGGTAGTCTGGTTTTAATTAAAGTGCTCAACAATCCTCCCTTTGTCTTTTGGCTTTCTCACAGTCACGTGTGAGTGTGTGTGACCATCATTACACCCCAAGTTTTGGTGACTGTTGTTTAGATGAAAGGGTGAGTCAAGGCTGCTTGTCCAGTCCCTGTATTCTCCACAGGAGGAAGTATTCCTAACCAGGACAGGGGAGCCCATTACCTCACTTCCTCTGCCAGTCTTTGTACTTGGTTCTAACTGGGGATGTCAATTTAATCAATATCTAGATATAACTGATGCTGATAACATGACAATGTGTCAAACAATTTAACTGACCCATTTTCCTTATCCAAGTTGTCACCCTTCTTCAAACAGTGCTGCAAAAACACAGAGACTCAGCCTTCCTTTACCACAGAGGCTCACTTGAAAATTCATGGCTGAGAATGAAATTGTGAGCTGCTGCTGGAAGTTTAAAACTCCAACATAGAAGGCATGTCCAGAGAAGGCCTCTCTGTCAGTGAGTCAAACACAAAGTGTTGTTGGGAGATACTTTGATCAATGAGGTAGGAAAAGCTGAGATGCAAAAGGATTCAAGATGCTTGCTGTGCTAATGCTAACTAGTGAAACAGAGATCAACTGGTGAAGAAGGTTGGTGTATCTGGATTAGTGAAGTAATAAAGCTCCTGGATGACACAAGTTAACATCTGTTTAAGTATTAGCTCCTTGCTGCCAGTTCATTGATGTGAGTTGATCTGTTTTCCCATCCAGTGTTTGCCGCATGGCGTCATGCTTTGTTCTAATGTGGGAACAGATTACTGTAGAAAAATATCCCTCAGCTGATCACTTCATCAGCTGTTAAATAGTAAAGCAACGGCATGACCAACATAATCTCTCCATTACTCTACTTAATGTAGCTGTACCTGCTAGTAAATGTTAACAAACTGTGGGCCCAGACAGTTGGATCAAAAACCAGTCAGAACCGATACCAACCTGCCCAGCTAAATGTCGCTGTTCACCAAAGAAATATAACCAGAAACACAAACTGAATACTTTTGCATGAACCTGATCAATGTCGGTGTATATATTTTGTGTGGATCAGATTTATGTTAAACGTCTTTAAGAATAGAAGGACCATTTATTTAGAGTGGGGATATGCATGTGTATCAGCAGCAGAGTGATGGGCAAATGAAAGTACATAGATATTCACTAAACATAAGCAATAATACTAAACAATCAACAATCGCATGGCTGTTTCCATGGTACAAACTTCCATAAAGGACATAAGTATTTCTTCTAGATGTCATCATTTTATCTACTGTTTTGCGATTCAGGGAAGTAACATGTTTCAATTTTAGTTTTTCTAAACGGCTGCTGAATTTCTCCTCTTGCTTTTCCCTAGAAAATCTTGTCATATTGTGATTTATAACATATTCTTCTCTTCATTAAAAAGAACCCTGAGCCTTAAAGAGTTTGCATTGCTATCAGAAATAATGAGCCTGTATAAAGTTTAAATTGAGACGATATGACACCCATTGTAGTGGCCTGCTTGTAAATTGCGCAACATGAGCAAGAGGCAGCAAAAACAGTTAGCAGTTTGTTCTAGGTGAGCAGTCCTACTTCAAACTTCACCTTAAAAACTTGAATCAATGAGCATTTCTCTAAACCTCCCTTCAGTCCATCTCCAAATAGTATCAAAGGATGCTAGGTCAGGGGAATATGAATGATGGTGCAAAGGTAGTAGTCTGCTGGTAGAAAGGCTATGTTGTAAATAAATCTCAGGCCTCTGAAAAGTATGTTTACTTCCATGCACTCAGTGCTTGGTTGGACTTTCTGTTGCATGAATTACTGCATTAGAAAAGTTCTCTGTGGTGTCTTTGTTTATTTGATTGAAGCATGCTGATGTACACAAACATGGAGTGGAGCAGTGGGAGTGTTTCTATGTTTCTATCATGCTCCTAAACTATGTCCTCTGACTACAGAGCTACCAGGAATGAATTGAGAAAATAACTGTCCTTTGTTGCTTATTATTGTAAGACAGAATGAGGTGATTGGAAAACAATTTAGGGGATAAAAGCTGTAAGCAAGCAGTTTGGAGCACAGACTTGCTTTTCACTCCACCCTTCATCTGTTCCTTTCTATGGCTTGTTGTGAAGATTATGATTTTTGTTTTGTTACCACATAACTCAGCAGCAGAATGTTTTGGCATATTCACTGGCCCATGATGCATCTGTCAGTGCTCTCAGTCCTGTTGGAAGAACCTATGTCATCCTACAATGTCTTTCTCTATGGAGTGTTTGCATCATCCAGCTCAAAATACAATAAAGTGTTTTTTTTTACATACTTTGTCCAAAATCATCATTATTTTAGCATTTGTATTGTGCTGTGATTTATAAAGATAATCAAGGAGACAGGCTCTATTTCTCCATTCATTCTTCCACTGTCTAAATGAAAATCTGCCTGTCTGGAGCTGTAAGAAATCACTGTTTTTCCTCACCAAACTAGAGAACCAGGTTTGGATCCTTGAAAAACCTTGTAGAACTCATTTGACATTAATCAGACACTCTGCCATGTTTGTTGGTGTGGTAGTGCAGCTAGCCAGCCAAAAACGCTAGCTGCACTTAGCTACAATGTAACATGCATAGACACAGACATACTGCTGTAGAGTGTTGGGGGGACTCTTGACAAACTGGAAAATATATAACCATAAAATTAATCTTTTGACTAAAATTCTCAATATTGTCATCAATAAAGTCAGTATAGATGTCATCAGTTATATTGATAAGTATGATGAAACTTGTTGTTCTACTACTATAATGGAAAGACTACCTTCTAAACTATAAAAAGTTTGTCCTTCTAGATTTTTCTTGTTTATTCACAAACATAACCTTCCATGGTTCTGGCCTTTCTGGGCTAAACGTAAACAGGGCTCTTATTTTTGGAAGTCAGAGTTGCACTGTGAGGTTTGGCTCTTAAAAGCTATATAATTAAGTTGGAACTAAAGTTAAACCCAACTGTGATTAGCGTTAACAAGCCGGCAGACAGCGCTGCACTCCGTGCCTGTCTCTCAGATGCTGTAGCCTGCAGCACATATATGCCACATGAAACTGCCCTGTTTGTTTTAGTGCAGGTTTTGGTGGAAACCCTGTTTAGAATTTGGAGTCAATCATACATGTATATGTACCAAAGTCACAATGTATGTGCGTATGCACATACATTGTGACTTTGGTAAGGAAGGATTGATGGATGGTCGTAACAATATTAAGATATAAAAAAGAAAAGGAACTGTGTGGTGAAATTAAAATGTGGGCAATTTTAAATGGACATTTATTATTACGACTGTTCACGAAATACACTCGGGTGTATTTGCTAATTTATCTCAAGGGAATGCAATATTTATTGTGAGAAAATGTAATACTTTTGCGAGGCAATGCAAAAGAAAAGATTTCCCCATGTGCCCTAGGGGGCTCCATAGGAACAACAGGTTGTAACAAACAGTGTAGTTTTTTGGGAACAATATTGGTTCCCCATGATTACCACTGCATTTACCACACCAAATCTATCCTGAGGTACAATAAAAACCGTGGTTTAACAGATTTTTACAGAAACAAGGAAGCACTCCCACAGGCTTTTCTCATTTAAAGGTGGGGTGTTATATAAAATCAACTTTTTTGAGCTTTATATCATGTTATATCATTATTCCTTTATCAAAAACAGTTGGCGCGTTGCTTTGATTCTTTCATTCTAATACCTGGAGGAACTGTCTGCTGAGCTCATCATATGGGCGTGTGTTGTTGTGTGCCAGTTTATTGACATTTCACAGGTTTATTCTACAGAAGTGTTCAGTTGTTGCCATCTAGTGGCAGGATTAGGTACTACATTTTAAGAGCCTGCCGTTTTTGATGATGTCATAAAAAGTAGACAAGGCAGGAGAATACTAAGCATGGTTTTCTCTCAGTAACACGGCAACTTTGATTCAGTCGGTCTTTGAAAGCACTGTTGGTATGTATTAAATTTCGCAATGGATATTTTGTTAATTAAGAATAATTTAGCTGTTTGTAAAAGCAGTATCTCCCTTAAAGAACGTTTAGCCGTGCACTAAATATTTTCTCTGGAGCAAATTTATTGTACCCTTAGGTGCTGTATTGTTTGTTACTGTGTATTATTTCTGAACGTTTGTATGTTCATTTCTCAGTTTTACCCTACTCCAACTGGCTTCAGTAAAGAGTCAACGTAAGCCCTCTTGTCTGTGTGGTCATCTTGGAGAGGAGTTTATCTGAATGTCGACTCCAACAAGGCGATGGAGGTTGAGGACATGACAGTAAAACAACACTTTCTGCTAGACCACTTTCTACATTGAAAGAACTAGTCGACTGGAAAATAACCCGTTCATAAAAAGTAAGCAAACGCTTTAGTCTTCATCATGTCAAGGAAAAGCTCCATATCAGGATCTGTTAAAACAAGAGCACGCATCTCAGGCTCATCTAAGCAGTCTACAAGTTCGGCAGCCAGCAAGGTAGCTGCAGCATTGGCACGTGCAGAAGCAGAAGCAGCAAAAGCTGAAGCAGCATTTGTTGAGAAAGAGTTTAGACTGAGGATACAACAAGCAGAGCTTGAGGCCTCAACACAGCTTCAAAAAAAACATTTGGAGGCTTCGTTGGATAAAGTTCGTTCGCAGAAAAGGGCTGCAGCTGCAGAAGCTAAAGCAGAAGTTTTGGAGTCAGCTGTGGAACAGCATGGTGAAACGTTTAGTGAAATTGACGTTCCAAATGTGGATCCAGAATCACGCACAAAGGAATATGTAGAGGGATCTATCCACAGTGAAGGCACTTTTGGCATGCCTAAAACAAAAACCTATTCATGTGATAAAGACCTGAAACCAACCCAACATGAATCTATACATGACTCTGATAAAGGAATCTATGCACCAGAAATGGCCTTGCCAGTGCAGCCAAAATCAGAACATACCATAGCAACTCAGGCTCAGAATCTAACCATGACAGTTGGATCCAATAACCATTTTGGGAAACAGTCAAGATTAATTGGAAAATCTATGCCAAAGATTGAGCAAAACACAAATTATTTGGAGAATCCTACAGACACTTTCTACAGTAGGACGGACTTTAGAAAAAGAACCGACAACTTGCCTCTGTTACAGAATGCTAGTTACAAAGATAATGGTCCACAAACGAGTCAAGGGGAAGAAAGTAAATGTATGTCAGACCTTGTTAGATTCATTGCACGACGCGAGTTAGTGTCCACTGGTCTCACACAGTTCAATGACCGTCCTGAGTGCTTTAGGGCCTGGAGAGCATCATTTTTGAGTGCCATCAGAGATTTAAACCTCTCAGCCAACGAGCAGCTAGATCTTTTAGTAAAATGGCTAGGGAAAGACTCAGCAGAACATGCTAGACGTATAAGAACAGTGCATGTGAATTACCCCGAGTACGGACTCAGGGCAGTTTGGGACAGACTAAATGAGTGTTACGGGGCTTCAGAGGTGGTTGAGAACTCCTTGTTCAGAAGGTTGGAGAGTTTTCCCAAAATCTCTAATAAAGACCACCGCAAATTAAGAGAACTCGGAGATTTGTTAATGGAGATAGAGGCAGCCAAGGCAGATGGTGATCTACTAGGTCTAAGTTACCTAGATACGCCTCGTGGCATTAACCCTGTTGTGCAGAAGTTGCCATTCTATTTACAAGAAAAGTGGCTAACATCAGGATTTCAATACAAAGAGGAACACATGGTTCTCTATCCTCCATTCAGTTTCTTTGTGAATTTTGTGTGTAATCAAGCTAAAATGAGAACTGACCCCAGTTTCATGCTGACAGCATTGCATAATGATTCAACTGAGCACCATAGGCCAGTCCTGAGAACTGATGCTCATAAGCCTTTCGCTGTACTGAAAACCGGGGTCTCTCCTAAGACATTACCTAGACAGCACTGTGGCTCTGTTCAAACCAGTATTCCATCTGCAAGTAGGCCCGTCTCAACAGATGATCCAGCCAAACATTGTGTGCTACACAACAAACCTCACCCTCTTTCTAAATGTAGGACCTTCAGGGGAATGCTCATTGAAGAACGAAAGGCAATTCTGAAGAAATATGGGATTTGTTATAAGTGTTGCAAAGCTCTACATTTGGCAAAGAACTGTGATGAAGAGATAATCTGCACAGAGTGTGGAAGTAAAAAACATGTTACAGTCCTACACCCAGGGACTGCACCGTGGTCGAGTACCCCAGATTCCTCTATATCAGAGAATGGCGGGGAGGGAATAAATGACAGCAAGGAAATGGCTGTCTCCACGACATGCACGAAAATCTGTGGCAAGGAAATCTCAGGACGTTCCTGTTCTAAAATAAGTCTTGTGAAAGTATTTCCTGCTGGTCATCCTGATGCTGCAGTTAAGATGTATGCAATATTAGATGACCAAAGTAATAAATCACTTGCACGGTCTGAATTTTTTGATCTGTTCAATATATCAGGGATAGCCACACCATATTTCCTGAAAACCTGTGCAGGAACTATGGAAACAGAAGGCAGGCAGGCCCGTGGCTTCATGGTCGAGGCTAATGATGGCAGCATTCAGCTCTCTTTACCAACATTAATTGAATGCAACGAGATTCCAAATAATCGTTCAGAAATCCCGACACCCGAAGTGGCATTGAACCATAGCCATTTGAAACCTCTTGCAAAGTATTTCCCCAAGCTTGAGGAGCAAGCTCCTATTGTGCTCTTATTAGGCAGAGACATTATCAGAGTACATAAGGTTAGAAAGCAAGTAAACGGCCCGCATAATGCACCATATGCCCAAAAACTAGATTTGGGTTGGGTGATTGTTGGTGATGTATGCATTGGAGATGTCCATAAGCCATCTGTGGTGACCTCCCGTTACACCAACATCTTAAAAAATGGACGGCCCTCTTTATTTGAACCATGCCCACAGGGTTTCACAGTTAAAGAGCGATACTGCTATGATGACCCCATCGCAGTTTCTTCTTTAAACAAAGGCATCGTCACTTATGAAGGCTCCGATGCTGATGTCTTTCACCAAACAAAGGATGATGACTTGGAGGCTCCTTCAATAGAGGACATTCAATTCCTTACAATCATGGACAGAGAAGTACACCAGGATGAAAAGAACAACTGGGTGGCTCCTCTTCCTTTCAGGACATGGCGACCACAGCTTCCAGACAACCGCTTACAAGCACTTAAGCGACTCAACTCACTGCAGCAAAATTTCAGAAAGAAACCTGAGATGAAACAGCAGTTTTGTGATTTCATGGAAAAGATCTTTAAAAATGGGCATGCAGAAGAAGCACCTTCACTGAAACCCGGAGAGGAGCATTGGTATTTACCTTGCTTTGGGGTTTTTCATCCAAAAAAACCATCTCAAATAAGGGTTGTCTTCGACTCTAGTGCACAGCATAACGGACTTTCCTTAAATCAGGTACTTTTGACAGGGCCTGACCTCAATAATAGCCTCATTGGGGTTCTTCTGAGGTTCAGAAAGGAACCAATTGCCTTTTCAGTAGACATACAGAAAATGTTTTACTGTTTCACGGTCAAACCAGAAGACCGCAATTTTCTCCGGTTTCTCTGGTTCAAGAATAACGACCCTGAAGGAGAGATAACAGAATACCGCATGAAGGTGCACGTTTTCGGAAATAGCCCTTCGCCTGCAGTAGCTATTTACTGCCTCAGAAGAGCAGCAGAGGATGGTCAAAAGGATTTTGGAGAGGATGCTAGACAGTTTGTTGTCCGCGATTTCTATATGGACGATGGCCTGAAATCTCTTCCTTCTCCAGAGGATGTCATCAGCCTTCTGAAAAGGACACAAGAAATGCTAGCTTGTTCAAATCTCAGGCTACATAAGCTGGCTTCTAACAGTAAAAGGGTGATGGAAGCCTTTTCCTGCGAGGATCATGCTGCAAACCTGAAAGACCTGGATCTTGATTCTGATAATCTGCCTGTGCAACGCAGTTTGGGTTTGCTGTGGGACTTGGATTCAGACACTTTCACTTATCAAGTTCAAGAGGAGAAAAAAGCTTTTACCCGACGTGGAATCCTCTCCACTGTAAACAGTCTGTATGACCCACTCGGATTTGTGTCTCCTATCACCATTCAGGGTAAAGCACTCCTTCGGGAATTCACCATAGATTCCCCGGACTGGGATACTCCCCTTCCCCCAAAAAAGGAGAAGTTGTGGGAGATCTGGAGAAACACTCTTAAAGAGCTGCAGCATTTTAAGATCCCTAGATCGTACACACATGTGCCACCATCTGCTGCTAAGCACACGGAACTATGTGTGTTTTCAGATGCCTCGGAGAGAGCAGTGGCAGCAGCTGCATATTTAAAGACTGTGGATGAACATGGAAAATGCTACACGGGTTTGATAGCAAGTAAAGCGAGACTTGCTCCACGGCCTGGATATACTATACCCAGACTGGAGCTTTGTGCCGCAGTTATGGCAGTGAACTTGTCGGAGGTGATTGTCTCTGAAATTGACATCCATTTCACAACAATCACCTTTTATACAGACAGTAAAGTTGTTCTGGGCTACATTTACAATGAGAAAAGGAGATTTCATGTATTTGTTCACAACCGAGTCCAAAGAATCAGACGCAGCACACTGCCACAGCAATGGCAGTATGTGCACACGGAGCACAACCCTGCAGACATTGCGACACGACCTGTCCCAGCAGAACTTTTAAGAAACACAATATGGTTCACTGGCCCAACCTTTTTGTCCAAACCAAAAGACACCTCAATTGTAGATCAAACATTTGAGCTTTTGGAGCCAGAAAGCGATCCTGAAATAAGACAAGTGACAACTCTGTCAACAGTGGTGTTTCAGCAGCTTAGATCTCATCGTTTCAATCGCTTTTCATGCTGGAGAACAGTTGTTAAAGCAGTTGGTGCTTTAATCCACATCATTCAATGTTTCAAAAGGCAGCAGAGGAATCTCTCAACTGAGTGTAAAGGCTGGCATTTGTGTTCCTCACGCTTATCAGTGGATATTCTCAACTGCAGCACCACAGTCATCCTAAAAACTGTTCAACATGAAGTCTTTGGAGAAGAGCTGGAACTACTTGCTTCTAATCAAAACATTCCAAAGAGTAGCCCACTCTGGTCTTTGGATCCATTCATTGACAAGAAGGGAATTATACGGGTAGGAGGTCGCCTTCAGGAAGCAAGCTTGAGTTCTGAAGAAAAAAGACCTTTGATTCTACCTGGCCGTCATCATGTCACCACCCTGATAGTTCGTCATTACCATGAAGAGATTCAACATCAAGGGAGGCATTTTACTGAAGGAGCCATCAGATCTGCTGGTTTTTGGATCCTTGGTGGCAAACGGTGCGTGAGCAAGCTCATCTTTGAGTGCATCATATGTAGAAAGCTCAGAGGAAGGTGTGAAGTTCAAAAAATGGCAGATCTCCCAGCCGACAGGCTCAGCATGGAACCGCCATTTTCGAATATTGGCCTAGATGTTTTTGGCCCCTGGTCTGTAGCAGCCCGACGAACAAGAGGAGGTCATGCAGAGAGCAAAAGATGGGCTATTCTATTCACCTGTTTAAGTGTTAGAGCTACCCATATTGAGGTCATTGAATCTCTGGTTACCTCCAGTTTCATAAATGGATTGAGAAGGTTCCTGGCAATCCGAGGACCAGTGAAGCACATCCGCTCTGATAGAGGAACTAATTTCGTCGGAGCCTCAAAGGTCCTAGGAATCCCATCAAACATTGATGGAGAATCTGTGAAGAGATTTCTTTCGGATCATGACTGCATGTGGACCTTCAACAGCCCACACTCTTCTCATATGGGTGGAGTGTGGGAACGGATGATTGGTGTCGCACGCCGCATTTTGGACTCGATGTTTCTTCAGATGGGGTCTTCCAAACTCACACACGAGGTGCTCGTAACCTTCATGGCAGAGGTCACCGCCATTGTGAACAACAGACCATTAATTCCTGTCTCCAATGACCCTATGGATCCATTCATTCTTACACCGGCAACATTGTTAACGCAGAAAGTGGGTCCTTGTCCGGCACCTGTAGGGGACTTTGATGACAAAGACTTGTCTCGACATCAGTGGCGCAGGGTCCAAAGTCTGTCAGACACATTCTGGACCAGATGGCGCAAGCAGTATTTATCTACTCTGCAACCTCGCAAAAAGTGGACATCTGAACACAGAAGTTTAAAACCAGGAGATGTTGTGCTCCTAAGAGACAATGCAGTAAAACGCAATGTTTGGCCTATGGGCATCATTGCTGAAGTGTACCCCAGTAAAGATGGACTTGTTCGGAAAGTTCAGGTCAGAGTGACAAGTGCAGATGGCGTAAAGTTGTTCTTGCGACCTGCAAGTGAAACGGTTTTGCTTATTTCTTCCGAAGAGTAATGTTGAGAATGTTCTTAATGGTGAAACAAGTAAAGTTTCAGACGGGGAGTGTGTTGTTGTGTGCCAGTTTATTGACATTTCACAGGTTTATTCTACAGAAGTGTTCAGTTGTTGCCATCTAGTGGCAGGATTAGGTACTACATTTTAAGAGCCTGCCGTTTTTGATGATGTCATAAAAAGTAGACAAGGCAGGAGAATACTAAGCATGGTTTTCTCTCAGTAACACGGCAACTTCGATTCAGTCGGTCTTTGAAAGCACTGTTGGTATGTATTAAATTTCGCAATGGATATTTTGTTAATTAAGAATAATTTAGCTGTTTGTAAAAGCAGTATCTCCCTTAAAGAACGTTTAATATTGCTCCAGAGAATATTTTCTCTGGAGCAAATTTATTGTACCCTTAGGTGCTGTATTGTTTGTTACTGTGTATTATTTCTGAACGTTTGTATGTTCATTTCTCAGTTTTACCCTACTCCAACTGGCTTCAGTAAAGAGTCAACGTAAGCCCTCTTGTCTGTGTGGTCATCTTGGAGAGGAGTTTATCTGAATGTCGACTCCAACAAGGCGATGGAGGTTGAGGACATGACAGGGCGTCTTCTCATTATAAAGCTCCCAAGAACAGTTGTAAATGGCATCATGGAGGAGCGTTGCCATGCTGAGGAGGGTGTGTGCAAAAAAGTTTGAGCTTCTGGAAGAAGACAAAGGCCAATTACAAGGCATCAAATTGTGAAGTCAAATTTCTTTTAAATCCTGTTTGATATATACAGCATTTGTTGCACACATGAAAATTAATCAGTGTGGTGTTGGGCAGGTTCTTTTATTTTGACAAATGCTGTGGAAACATGAGAGCGACAGTGAGCGTCTTCGCTGACCAGCCGTTGCTGTGCTTAATTGCCGTTGGCTCGCTCACAAACAAATATTTACTACATGAGTCAAAGAATAAATACTTACAATACAAGTCAAATAATTAACAAAACACTTCCACACATATACCTCGCCACTCCGCCCTAGCCCACCTTCCCCACAAGAGACACAAACAGCAGCGCTAATTGACATTTACCTGTGGAAACATGAGAGCGACAGTGAGCGCCTTCGCTGACCAGCCGTTGCTGTGCTTAATTGCCGTTGGCTCGCTGAGTCAGGAGTGCTGCTCACCGTGCTCTATGTGCCCACTGGTGGCGAAGTCCATTGCATCTCAGGAAGATGAGTGCAGCTGAAGAGCACAGTCAAGATAAGAAAAATGGAAGCAAATAAACAAACAGAAAGGGGGTGGGGGGTGTAATTACTTCTGATGTCCATTCTCTCACACTCTCCCCTCAAAAATGAATGTCGTTCCGACATTCGGATACCCTAGCAAATAAATCAGTAAACATGTTGTTTTGATGCTTTACAATCATGTAGAGTTCTTCTAAGAAGGAGTCAGAATGAATGTTCAAAGAGATGCTATGCTGTGTTCAGTCCGAAAGTATGACATGTATTAATGTCACATTGTTGCAGTCGACGTCATTGTGCACGATGACAATCCACCACTTGATCCGCCAGTAGCGTAAATATCTGCAATCACTTCTGAGAGTAAGGTACTTTAACTTACAAGTAAACTCTACCTTCAAAAACATGCTAAAACAGATACCCTGGGTACTCATATCATACATCATATCAAATACATCAAAAGTAGTTAATCATGCAAATCATTGTAACTTATTCACATCACATAAAAGGCTGTCCCAGATTATGGTAATTAAATCTTAACATAGGTTTTCTTGTTCGAAAAGGATACCTTGGGTGGAATTCTGGTGCCTCCGCTCTTAGCTGACTCTCGATGAGATGATCTGACTCCATGTTGTGATGCTGTAGAGGTGCATGAATGATGGCTTCCCAATCTTCTTCATCATCTGAGCTATCTGCATGTCTCTGCTTCTCTTTTTCTTTTTGGGGTATTTTAGGTTGAGTGGTTACTTTTGGTTCTGTTGTTGAAAGGAAATCACATGGAAGCAGCAGATTCCTGTGGATGGTCCTGATTCGCCCTTTTCCACTTTCTGGGTGAATTTCATACACAGGGCTGTCCTGATATTTTCTTTCTTTAACAATGTACACTTTATCTTCCCAGAATGCTCTTAATTTTCCTGGTCCTCCCTTCTCAATCAGATGTGCCGAGTGCTTGTTGGGAACAAGCACTCGGCAACCTGGATACAACTCCCCTCCATGCAATTTCTTATCATAGTGAGCCTTCCCTCTCATCGCCTGCTTACTGGCTGTTCTGGATGCCAACTGATAGGCTTCACTCATCCTTGTCCTCCATTTTTCTACATAGTCCTGGTGAGAAGAGCTTTGGTTCTTTTCGCTGAGACCAAACATGAGATCGATGGGGAGCCGGGGCTGACGACCAAATAAGAGGAAGTAGGGAGCATAGCCAGTAGCTTCACTGCGTGTGCAATTGTATGCATGGACCACTTTTGATAAAGAAGATTTCCAATCTTTTTTTTTCGATTTCTGGCAGACTCCTCAGCATAGCAAGCAGTGTCCTGTTGAACCTTTCAACCTGATCGTTACCCTGTGGATGGTATGGTGTTGTTCTTTACCCCTTGACCCCACTATACTTCTCTAGGGATGCAAATAATTTGTTTTCAAACTCCTTTCCCTGGTCATGATGCAGCTTTGTGGGAAAACCAAACTTCAAAACAAAATCCCCAAATATTTTCTCTGCAGCTGTTTTGGCTGCTTTGTTTTTGCAGGGATAAGCCTGGGCAAACCGTGTGAAATGGTCCATTACTACAAGGATATACTTGTACCCACCACTGCATTTCTCCAGATGTAAGAAATCAATGGAGACTAACTCAAATGGGTATGTAGTGATGATATTGTTAAGAGGGGCTCGAGCTGATTTATTTGGCCGCTTTCGTTTCAAACAACTGCATACGCAAGTGACATAGTGTTTGACATCACCTTGCATGTTAGGCCAATAGAAGCGATCCCCTATGAGATGCAACACCCTCTCAACTCCAAGATGACCCATCTCCTCATGAAGCTCCTTAAAAACAAGTGTATGATATTTCTGTGGTAGAAGGAGTTGTGAGCGACTCGCTGTTTTGCGGTGGAGTCATCTTCATCCATGTATAATCTGTGTTTTTGTCTCATTAGAGCAGCAACCCTCCTGTTGCCCTTGTACCAGCCACGTTTTGGCTTTTCCTGTGCACTAACACATCTCAATACTTCGCTAATCACTGGATCATCTTGTTGAGCTTGTCTAAGAGCTGCTCTGCTGATGTCCTTTACTGATGTGTTAGCTGCATCACATTCTTCTGTGACCAGACTGTTGATGGTTGCTGGGCATAGCCATGGCTCAGACTCCTGAAACTGAACAGCGACTGCTTGAATAACACTGTTCATCACCTCTGGGTGTACTATCTGCGTGCAGGTTTGCATGTACTCCTCCATACTGAGTGACATTCGGGAGAGGCCATCTGCATCTCCATTTACTTTGCCTGGGCGATACTTTAGTGAAAACTGGAAATCAGCCAGTTCAGCAACCCATCGATGAGTGGTTGCATTCAATTTAGCTGTGGAAAGCACATATGTTAGAGGGTTATTGTCAGTGTAAACTGTAAATGGTTGTGCATAATAGAGATAATCTCTAAACCTCTCACATATGGCCCACTTCAGAGCCAGGAACTCCAGCTTCCCTGAATGAAGGTGATAGTTTTTTTCTGGGGGTGTTAGAGTTCTGGATCCATATGCTATGACTGCTAGAGTTCCCTGCTGTCTCTGGTAAAGTACAGCACCAAGCCCTTCTTGTGAAGCATCACAATGTAGAATGAACGGCTGTTCAAAGTCTGGATAACCCAATACTGGTGGTTTCACTAGAAAATCTAATAACTGGCAAAGCACCTCTTGATGTTTTGTTGACCATATAATTGGCTGTGATGATGGCAACTGTCCACTGTTCTGATTTTGTTTCCCTACACCTCGCTTTTTGTGTTTTCCTTTTCCCTTTTTCTCTGGGCTCGAGGAGAGAAGATCATAAAGAGGCTTAGCTATGCAGGAGAAGTTTGGGATGTAACTGCGATAGTAGGAGACAAATCCCAATAATTTTCTCAGTTCTCCCACTGTTGAGGTTTTTTTTTCTCTCAAAGCCTGTACAGGAGCAATATCTGCAGGGTCCATTGTGTATCCATCTTTTGTGACCAGTTTTCCAAGAAATCTCACTTGGTTCTTAAAGATGTCACATTTCCTCGGTGTCAGCTTGACTCCTGTTTCCTGATAACGCTGCAATACACTTCTAAGATGATTCAAGTGGTCTTCAAATGTTTTAGAGTGCACCAAATTATCATCCAGGTAAGGCAAACACACCTCATCACGTAGCCCAGCCAGGCACTCTTCCATGGACCTCTGAAACTCTGCTGGTGCTGATGATAATCCAAATGGTATTCTCACCCATTCATACAGACCCCATGGCGTGATAAATGCAGTGAGCGGCCGACTTGATTCTTCCAGGAAGCCCTGATGATAAGCTTTTCCCTGGTCAAGGACAGAAAACCAAGAACTTCCAATCAGGCTGTTTAGCATGTTCTGTATGCGGGGAATGGGATGACGGTCTGGTAGAGACTTCTTATTCAACTCTCTGTAGTCACAGCACAGTCTGAGACTACCATCCCTTTTACGCACACAGACTATCGGGCTAGAGTAGTTTGACTTAGACTTTGTTATCCAGCCCCTATTTAACAAATCTTCAAGATATTCTTTCACCTCGTTGTGCAGTGGTTTTGGAACAGCTATATATGTTCTGGTCACTGGTGTGGGATCTTGTAACCGGATTTTGAGCTGCAGTGAGGGGATGGTTCCAGCATCATAATCATCATGAGAGAAGGCTGCACACTCCTCTCGAAGTAGTTGTTTCACCAACTGCTGTTGTGCTGGGGAAAGGTGGCTGATGGGAACTGGTGGATCCCAACGATCTTCACTTTCAGCCCTGCTTTGGTTCTCTTTTTTTCCCCCTTTGCTCTCTGATCCCATTGAAGTTCCCTTTTCACAAATGAAATTTGGTGTCTCCATTTCATTTACTTCTGTTGGTGCCACATACATTGCTTTTACTGCTTGGATTTGACCTACTTTACTTTTGCAGGGTAAAACAACATCATGAGCAGTATCATTGTTCACTGGGATTCTGAAGCACGACCAGGAACTCTGTTGTAAGCACACTATTCCTTCTTTAACCCTTAGTCCTTCTGGTAGCTGTGACTGGGACAGAGGTTCAAACAGGACTCCTTGCTGACCTGCGAGCGGACCAGCTCGTGTACTGCACTTCACCATCTTCATCTGGCCAGCTGGGATGATGAGGTTTTCTCCTGATGCTTTAACAGTACTAATGCCCTGTTCCCCATTCATATTTCTCATGACTTTTAGAAATACCTCTGCCTTCTTACTTTCAATAGAAAATGCTGTACTGACAGCTTCTGTAATGATGGGGGGAGGATCTACACCCATTTTTAATAGGTATTCAATCACATTGTAACCAATGATTGGTTCTTCTCCCACCGTATCCTCTTCAGCAACTAGAACTGGCACCCAGAGCTCTAGCTGTGTTTGACTCACTGATGGCAATTTAAATTTTACCTCAACCCAGCCAATAAAAGGGATTGGTGTCTTATTCACTGCTCTTCCATCCAATATTCCAGGTCCAATAATTTCAGTGAGGCTTCTGATAGTAACATCGGGGAGATTCTGCTTTCTCCATTTTTCACTAATGAGGCAGACCTGTGATCCAGTATCCCATAGAGCTCTGGTTTCCACTCCATCCAGCAGGCAGCTAATGGTACACTTCTTTCCAATCAAGTTGAGCAGTTTGTCTCTGTGAAGGAGAGAGGAGGTTGACACTAACGCTCTCATTCCACTCAGATGATGCGTGTCTCACTGCTTCCATACACTTAGGTTCTGAATGGTGTGTGATGTCAGTGGTAAGCTTGTGTCCATTTTCTGTTTGGTCACTTTCCTTTTAGTCATCTCCTGTTGCTGGTACAGATGTCACACTGCTCACAGACATATCTGCTTCTCCAGGCTTATCTGATGTGTTTTTAACAAACCTACACCCACGTGATAGATGCCCACTTTGTCCACATTTGAAACAATGGTCACAAAACTCTCCTCTATTGTTGTCCTGACGGTGTTTACAGCCACGTCTCCGACTTGGTCTTGACTTGGACAAAGGTAAATGAGAGTCATTAACCAGTCTCCTGATGTCTTGCATCTCACTTTTAAGTTGTCTGATGGCGTCTAAGAGCTAAGTTTCTGTGTGAGAGGCAGATGATTGCACTTTTCCAGTTTTATTCTTTATCCTGGTGGAAGATGGCTGTTCTTGCTCCCAAATTGCCCCAATTGTTGTTTTGGGAGCTGACTGTGCTTCTGCTCTAACCTCCCTCACTTTCAGATCTCTATTGTTCCTCCTGAACTTCTGTTGCCTTTCCCATTCAATGCTGGCTGCTTCATTAGTCTTTGCTATCAGTACATCATCTGTAACTGTCAGATCATCCAGGAAGTTCTTGAGCTGGTGTTTAACATTATCATTAATAAGTCCTGTTCCTACTGCTCTCAGAAACTTCTTTTGAATCAGTTCTGGGCCATAATCCCCTTCTGAACCAGGTTCTCTAGATGCAGCGAGCAATCTTTCTTTTAACTCTATTGCTCTAAACAAGAAATTTTGTGGAGACTCATTACTATCCTGCGTAATGTTAATTAGACAATGGTACAGGTCAGTGGAGCTATCTTCCTTGTAATGTCCCTTCAATATTGTACGCAGCTGTGCAATAGTAAGGTCTGTTTTGATCTCTAGCATATCACGGAGGGGTAAACCTGGGCTAATAGCTCTGACCACAGCCTCTATGATCTCCGCTTCACTGTGATTTCTTTTTAGGCCCATTTCAATCTGATGGATCAGGTTTGAATAGGACAGTTTGTCTCTCTGACCTCTTTCTCCAATTTGGCCATTAATTTTAAACTCTCTTCTTATTGTAACTTCTGGTGGACGTGTTGCAAAGGGGTTTTCAGGTGGTGTTGGAAGTGGTGATGTTTCCTGTTTTTTCACTTTGTTTTCCAATTTTGCCATTTCTCCCTCTAATTTCTTTGTTGCAGCCTGGAAACTTAGCTGTAATTCTGCATACTGTTCTCGCAAACCTATAAGAGCAGCATTATCCTGATTCACAGTATCATCAACCATCTGAGACATCTCATATTCGCTCACTTCTTTAGCTTTTGATATTAATCTGCTGAGGAATTCGCGAGCTACATCCTCTTCCTCACTCTCCATAGCTGTATCTACAGCTGCATTTATTAGTCTGATCAGCTTGTGCTTTCTGGTCTGATTTTCTGTTGAGATTTTTCCATATGAACACACCTCTTGTAGCTGGTCCACTTTCAACCGCACCAGGGCCTCACTCAACTGGTCTTGCAGTTGCTCCAACTCCATTGCTGGTGTGCCACAATCTCCTCTCTCTTCCCAGAAACACAGCTGATCCCCGTACGGGCCACCAATTTTTGTTGCACACTTGAAAATTAATCAGTGTGGTGTTGCGCAGGTTCTTTTATTTTGACAAATGCTGTGGAAACATGAGAGCGACAGTGAGCGCCTTCGCTGACCAGCCGTTGCTGCACTTAATTGCCGTTGGCTCGCTGAGTCAGGAGTGCTGCTCACCGTGCTCTATGTGCCCACTGGTGGCGAAGTGTTGTCACTGCAGTCCAGTGCATCTCAGGAAGATAAGTGCAGCTGAAGAGCACAGCCAAGATAAGAAAAATGGAAGCAAATAAACAGAAAGGGGGGGGGTGGAATTACTTCTGATGTCCATTCTCTCACAATTTTTATAACAACTGAAGGTAACGGGTATTTGATTGTGCTACAAAATGGCACTGCGGACATCCAGAGAAAGAAATCCTCCTAAAGTAGTAACAAATATCAGTTTAAACTAGAGGAGTAGAGTTCAGAAATGCTAACACACAATAAAAGGGATTTATATCTTTGACATTTTCAGCCTTTTTGTTTGTGGTTTCAAATGAAGGTGAAGTCCACTAAGTCATTTAAGGCATGTTAGCTAAAAATTCACTCACTCAGCTGAATAATGTGTGATGGCAGTAATACCACATGAGGCCCCTCGACTGTGCTGTGCATAGTGAAGTAATGGAATGAAAGCTGAATGGACTCCATTGGGGTCTGGAACATAGAAGGTACAGAGGAGATGAGTAAGAAACTAATTTCCCCAAGTGCTTCCAGTCTTGTCTCCTGCTATGAAATGTGAGAAGCTTATTGTGTGTTCTTTGGTGTGCGTTAGTGTAGGTTTGTGCTCACACACAACCAGCCTGGACTGTAAAACAATACTTGGTGTTAGCTTAGTGGTGTTAATTAACATAAACTGAGAGGCTAAAACGCACCTGCAGGGAGAGTTGGATAACATACATGTAATGGTAGAAACTCGTAACACCCTGAGCATGTAAAATATGGGCCAGTTATCCCAGGCTGGGGGTCTGCATCGTCTGCAGTTCAAAGAGCCCTTTCTACCCTCAATGCAGCTAAAATACCCCATTTGGACGCCACACATGTTCCATAACAGTCTTTTGAAAAAGACAGCTTCTCATTTTTGATGAATATCTACTATATCATTTTTAAAGAGCCAACATTTTATTTGTCATGTTTTAAGATGATATACAAACCAACATAAGCCTTTTTTGTAAAATATAAAAAGATGTCTACATTGTCTTCTATAAGATAGTTGTAGAAAAATATATAAAAGATGAGCACATAGTTTCCAAACCTAATGACAAGAAAAGTATCACATTTCCACAAATACAACAAATTTTATTTAACTTTTTATTGTCTTAGCTAAATTCCTAAAGAACAACTGTAGAAGTTCCAAAGAGCCACTTGTAGCTCCGGTGCCGCAGGTTGCAGATGGTAAGATTTATCCTGGCAGTCATCTGTAAAGACTGTATTTATACCACAAGACTTGACCCATTTGTAGTTGTTTAAAATAGCCAGGATGTTTGGGTCTCCTGAGATTGTATACTCAGTTATTGGTTGGAAGGCTGGCCAACTTATGAGGCAGTCCATAAATTCTTAAGATATTGTCCATTTGCCATGTCTTCGCATACCTGTCTGATTTCCAGGGAGGTGAATCTGTGAGCAGCGCAGCATTGCAGTTGATGTGTTGAAGTTGTGACACTCAGCCAGCAGCCAAGACAGATTGGCTAACTGAAATTCAGAAAACGAGTTTGCACTGATAGAAATATGTGAATTAAGGCACAGCATTTCTATCACTGGTTATTGTAGTACATCGAAATTCCTGCCTTTTACGTTTTGGAGACATGGCACTTTTTTTAGTTTGTTTTGCTTTTTTTTTAGCAGTTTGGTCATTAACTGATTGTGATGTCTGTTGGTTTCTAACGATGGCAGGCCTTTCTTTATCCCTGCCCAGGACAGAGGGATTAATAAAATCCATGTATGCCTGCGTTGTGCAAGCAGCCATACAGCGTGGGCCAGACAAGAGGGATTTTCCCATACTGCTTCTGCTGCGGCTGCCCTAGATTCCAAACAATTGTCTCAATACAACTTGGCTATTATTAGAGCTATATTATCAGGAGAGATGGACTGAGAGGAAAAAGGAAGGAAAATCAGGCAAGGATGTAAAAGTGTTAGGAGAGAGACATGCACTTGTTTCTCTAGCTGTGATCTCTTCTTAAAACTCCTCCTTTTCTCGATTAGTGCAGATCTTTATCAGACCAAGTTACAGAAATGAGTCAGATTTCCATTTGACACTTTAGAAATGGGAATGAGAAGTGATGACATCTCTGCTACTGTTTGTTGGATATGAAGTCTTTGTTTCACTGCGGTGAAGCCGTGCAGAGTGGGACGGTCAGTCAGTCTGTCTGCTGTTGGCTTGTCTCCAGCTGCACATAGTTTATTTTGCTGATCAAAATCAATGACTCAACTTGTTGCTGTAATCTCATCATACATCTACACCGCCATGCTATTTTTGGACCTGTTCTTATGCCCCGCTTCCCACCCTGTCTGGATCACACACCCCTTGAGGAAATAAATTAGTAGTGTTTGAGCAGCAGAGACATTCAACACATCACTCCTATTGGTTTCCTTAAGCTCCATCTCTGCCTTGCTGATCATCTCTCTATCATTTCTGTTTATTCTGTTCGTCTCTCATGGGGGGTTTCTCCCAGATCTCCACACCCTGCTACACATCCTCACCATGTGGATCAGTCTTGTCATGTCCGTTCCCATGTGGCTTTCCCAGAGAGAACTGACCCTGTGGAAGAAGGAATGTCTCTTCATTCAGTCATTGGGTATTACTTCAGCTCATTGTGTTACTCACACCTAGTGAGCCTACATAACAGAGCCTCTCACCTCCTGCAAAGGGTCCCAGTTCTCTACAAGGGTTGCTGTTAAAGGGGCAGTATTTTTTTTAAATTGACTTTTTTGAGCGTTACATCATGTTATAATATTATCCCCTCATTAAAAATATACTTGAAAGGTTTACTTAATTCTTTCATGCATGTTTAAGAAATCCTCTAATCTCCCATGGCAACCATTCCTCCGTGCAAAACACCGACCTATATCTGCCTTCGGGATGCAGTTCCTCCTCAGAGCTGCAGAGTCCAAGCTTCTGAGCTTCTGCCTCACGGAGCAGTCCCGATCCCCTACACCCCGTCCCCCCACTCAGCTCCTCCAGACTAGCCAGCAGAAATTTGCAAACACCTGGTGGAACTTTGCATCAGATGTAGCTCATTATTTATAGGAGCTACTTCTATGTGTGACTCCAGTAAAAATGTTGTCAAAGGGTTAATAGAGAAGCCATGTTG
The DNA here is from genome assembly GCF_051168715.1 of Poecilia mexicana. Lineage (NCBI taxonomy): Eukaryota > Metazoa > Chordata > Actinopteri > Cyprinodontiformes > Poeciliidae > Poecilia > Poecilia mexicana. The sequence goes on from NW_028263388.1 coordinate 3,214,712, forward strand.
TAATGACTTCCTGACAACAGAGTTCCAGAAAGAGCAGGTATCTTTAAAGAGACAGAGGCCCAATTTAAAATGTGTTAAATTGTGAAGTAAAAAATTGTATTTGATGTATACAGCACTTTTACAACAACTGAAATTAACATAGTAACTTGATTATGCTATAAAATTCAAATATGTGACTAAAAACACATGATACTGCCTCATAAAGAACAGGGTTCATTGACTGGATCCAGGGGGAGTATCTGCTGTGGCTGCAACTCTATGCAGTGCATTGACTTACTTAAACTGTGTGATGGATGATATCAGAAGCTGTTGCATTTAATATGCCTTATGGCATAACAGGGTTTCCCCCAGTGTATTATAAGCCTGGCGGCCCGCCATGCTTTACTAGCCCCGCCGCCAGGCTAAGCGTTGCTTGTTTACGTTTCCAGGAAAGGGGGGGGAAAAAAAAAAAAATCTTTTTTTTTTTAAAGCCAGGCTGCAAGCATGCCTCTTTTGCTCTTAGGATTTCACTAGCAGAGCAGATTTATCCTTAAGGATAGGTTTGTAGTAGATAGGTTTATAGTTTATGCATTTAAACCCGACAGCGCGCGGACCAATCACACAGCTGGCGCCTCTACGCTTTGCCTCGCGCGCTGCCGCTGCTTTACCTCAGCGGGATCGCGCGCGCCCCCTTTCACTCAAACTGGACTCAGGCTGACCTGTATGTATATTTACATCAACTTACTGTGAGGAATTATGATCCTTTGGAGAACTCTAGGTAAGAGTTTAAAACCCGCCGCGTTAGCTCTGGTTGCGCAGCTCAATCTGAACCACAGGAATAACTTGTAGCGAATTCAGAGGTGCGTTGTGGAACGGTGAGAATGATTTATCTTTGTGAACGAACAATTATATGGGGCGTTTACATCTCAACACGCTGCCTAGCGTGTGGCTCTGTGTCCGTTTTCCCTGTAAAGTTCATGTCTGTGGTTCCGGTTGGCTGGAGAGTTTGTGGATAACGAGCAGCGCTAACCTCATCATGCAGGTTCAGCCCGGTGAGGAGCTTTCGCGCTCTCCTTGGAGTCACGCATCACGCAGATTTTATATTATTTTTAGTATTATTTTTCCGGTTACACGATGCATCAAACCATATCAAATGCGTTGTCTACTTAGAGTTAATGCGCGCGGCCGCACGGAGATCTGAGAAACTCGTCCCATAAACTCGACCAACCAGAATAGTCTCTGTGACGCTTATTAAAAACTCAACAGACACGAAATGGAAGAGCTACTAAAGCCACATTAGCAGCATTGAATTAAATCTCCCATTTGTTGCGCATTTCTGCGTAGTGCAGCAGATTACCTCATCATGCAGGGCCGGTCCAAGGCTGTATGAGGCCTGAAGGAGAATCTGACTTAGGGGCCCCTTTTGTTCCTAAAAATATCAGCACCTCTAACAGCTTCTGTGTTAGATTTAGAGAAATATGGGTGAAGGGAGTAGTTTAATTGGCCAGCCTAAAAGTAATGTTATAATCACATTTTTCTAAATTGGATTTGTAAATTCAAAGATTAAACTCACAGCATCAGATTCTTGCTATGGTAACAAAACAATCTAACTATGAATATTGTTCTTTGAAGTTTTACAAAGTAAATTTGCCAGCTCCTTAAAATCTTGTATTTAAATGTTGAACAATTTAAAATAATTAAATTTATGTATGCCTAAACAATTGAATCAAATTTAACAGCATTGATCATCTCAATAAACAAGTGTTACATTTATGTATCTGTGGTCTGTTTTAAAATATTAGCGTTTATGGGGCCCCTGAAGCTCTTGGGAGCCTGATGGAGCTGCTGACTTAATTTGGATTAAACAGAATTGCAAATTTATTGTTTTTAGACTAGTTGTGGGTTTAAATAGCATTTCACTCGAGATCTTTTCCCGTAACATAATTACACAGTAATACTTTTACATTTCCTGTCAACTTAACATCTTTTAACACAAAACACGGAGGACCGATTAGACGCCCCGACCACCGGACTTAGCAAGTTTTCTGGGGGAAACCCTGGCATAAAAACCACCACCTTTCCATATTATGCTCTTCTCTTCTGAAACGAAGTTATGGGGAAAAATTAAATATGTAAATAGTATAAAATTTGTGAAAACCTTTGAATTACTCCTGCCAAACAGGCAGATGGAACTCACACAGGACATTTTTCAAACAATTTACTGGTGTAATTGTATTGATTTGCATATTTCACTCTGTGCTGTAAAGACAGTAGATATAAATTCTATATATGTATGTGCATGTATATGAGTATAATAGCCAAGCATTAATAACTTAAATCATTTTATTATAATCTATTAAATTAAAACTCAATTGAGGCTTAAGCATTGTGCATCTGACACACATTAATAAATATTAATTTAATCTCTGAGGAACTGTTTTTGCTTTTGATCTGTTTGTTCTGCGGCTGAAAACTCTCATAGCTGAAGTCCATGAAGCTGCTCTCTGTTGGTCACCGCAGTGTGCACAGCGTTGAGTGTGTTGATGGTGATCTGGGCTGGATTGCCTTTCCCTTTACAGGTATTCCAGAGCTGTGAAATGGGTTTGGTTGCATTTCATTATGTGTGCAACAGCAGTGGCTTCTTCTGCTTTGGTTCCACCTTTGCATCATGATCATCTCAGCTTGGATGTGGTGCAGAGTGCACCAATGTGAAATCATGCAGCTGATAGAAATACACAGACCTGTTTAGGAAAGCTGTTGCCATGGATACAGATTTAAATCCTAAATGATTCAGCTCACATCTGTCACCTATCGTCTCTGCTCCCAGACCAGCACAACTACTACAGACTTTAGTCATAACTATGGATTCACTGATCCACGTTTTTCACTTCTGATAGCGGTAGAGGCTGTAGCTGTGTTCACCTTCCTTGTAAACTCTTCAAACGGTTCAATGGACGTCATTACTTTCTCAGTCAAGGCCCACTGGTAGTTGGTGGTTGCAGAGGGCAGCTCATGGTCAGCAGAATAAAGTAGATTGCTGGTTTCTGTTCAGTCAGACTTGACCATGTGGTTTCTGTTTTGAGCTCTTGTTGCAGCCAGTGAGGTTGCATGTTCATCTCCAAATGGATATCTTGCTATCGTGAATATGCTAGAGGAGAATGTTTAAAGTGTCCAACAGTTTGTCATGAGGCTGAAGTTGGTTTCTGATTGCAGCTTCAGCATCGGGAAGTGGCTAAAGGGCAATTCCACCTAATTCTTCACTACCTTTAGCATTTTCCCTCTGCTCTAATTAAAAAACTACAACACCTAGACCAGGGGTAACCAACTCCAGTCCTCAAGGGCTACCATCCTGCAACTTTTAGATTCACCTCTGCTCCAAAATGTCTGAATTCCCTCACCAGCATTCATTCCTCTCTGCAATAGGCTGGAAACTAGCAGTTTATTTGATCCAGGTGTGTTTGAGCAGAGACGCATCTAAAAGTTGCAGGATGGTAGCCCTCAAGGACTGGAGTTGGTAACCCCTGACCTAGAGTCTTCAACCTTGGACTAGATTATTCTCAGCTCATAGTAGAATATTTAAAACTAAGTTTGTGATTTGTGAAACCTTTATTTGATTTGTGAAACTTCAGTAAGGGGCGATTTCAGCACTTTTTAAGCATCTGGACCACACTAGAACTGCTCCAGTTAGAAAACTACAACACCTAGACTCTTCAAACCTGGCCTAGATTATTCTCTTACTGGCTAAATAATTTGAGCAGGATGAAAAGAAAAGTCAAAATAGGCAATTGTGCATCCTAGTTAAAACCATAAAAATGCCAAACTTTAACTTGCAAGCATTTTTATTTCACAGCTTTCTTTGATTTTGTAGATTTGAACGTCTTTCTGCTCATAGTTGAATGAGAAGCTCTTCTCTCTCACTGCTAAAAGAAAACATTCAGTTATGAGTCACTTTAATTATTTTTCTGTTTTTTATACATGAAGTGATTTTCTCACATTACTTCAGTCATTTTAATTCTCTTGCCTCTCCTCCATTTGGCTATGCTCAGTTTGTTCCATGCCCCGGCCCTAGTTAGTGCTTTTGTGTTTTGCACTGCATTTATGGATGCCTGCATTACATCCAAAAATGTAATGTTAAAAAGCTGCTTCCTAAAAATACAAATATTTACTTTACATTTCAATAAAATTTTTTACAGGCCTTTCCTTTTTTCTTTACGCTAACCTGTTTCATTATTTCAGACCCTGTTTCTCCTCTCATATTTCTACCTATCTTTGTTCTGACCTCTTGACTTTTTGTTGAGTCAATAAGCATGAAGAAGAGGTGAAACTGAAGGGATGGCAAGAAAAGGAACAGAACCCCAGAACGATTCAACAAGTTTAAAGTTTGGCATTTGTATGCTGTAACTAGGACTTCTATTCTTCTTCTAACACTTGCCTATTTGACAGTGCATGACATCACTCAGAGCACAAAGCATAGAATTAGACTGAATAGATCTGCCCTTATGGATCGGTCACATTGTCACTGATACAGACATTAACATTGGATGGTGCACCTCTAGTGACAACATTGTTGGACATCTACCAATTTTAATCAGATTATTTGTTAGAATGAGAATTGAAAGCCTGTTGCCATAGCAACACAACACATGTTCAGCTTTTTTTTCCATCTCACCTTATAAGGATGTCTCATTCCATCAGAGACATTCTCTGGCTTCAGATTGTAAAGGTTGGGCATCTGCAGTAACGATCATCTCTGAAGTTTACACAGAGGAGAGTCCGACATGCTTCCACTGCTGCCGTCAGATGTTCCAACCTGGTCATTAACCGGCAGGCTGCTGCACTCCTACGCAGCTCACACATCACTATGCACTGCATTCAGTTCTGCTGACACGTCTGCATATTTAATCATTTACACACAAGTTCACATTTTCACACTTAACGCATAAATAAATTATAACACATTATAAAGTTCTATAGTTAACTGAAACCAGGGCATTAATTTCCCTATCCTGGTAAATGCTCCCAATAACATAAACAGATGCTGATCTGCATCTTTGCAGATGAGAAATCAGACTGCAGGTAAATGTGCTGGCAAAACCAAACCGTTTTATAAATACAAACAATTACTGTTGAGTTCTAACTATGGACCAAGCTTTAATTACCAGAATCCTGGATAAATGTTTCCACCAGTCATGTAACACTTCTATGGAGAGAGTCTATAACCAGTTGCTTGCTATCTTTTAACACCAGTCCTACTGTTTTACATAAGCTGCATCTTACAAAGGATTACTACTGTATATCCAATGGTATACAGTGGTGATTGCAGTATGGACAGGTTCAGAGAGGTCGGTGTTGCAGAGCACTGTTTGTACAAACGATCCACCATAGAGATGGTGTTTCCCAACAGGCTGTTCTTCTGATGAACACTGAGCAGGCAGAGCACCCTGATGTCTTTCTGTTTTGTGAAAACACTGTACATGTGTATTTACAGAAACAACAATTCTTTTTATGTATGATATATTTATATTGACTTTGCCTTCATTGAGACCTAGTTAAATTCCTTGTTTGTGTAGACAAACATGGTGAATAAAGCTGTGAATGATTGTGAAATGACATGGTGAGGAAAGAACATGATGTGGAAATATTAAAGCAACACCTCAGGACGTTAAAGCTTGAGGTCTTCAGCATGCCATCAAATTAGACAAACTAAGGACACTAACGTCAGTGTTTCGGAGTCCTGATGATGATTATTTCTGATTTACAATAATCATTTTTTATAAAGTTTGCAATATAGACAGACATAGACTGATTTTTGTCATTCAATTGTACATTTAAAAATTTACATATTGAAAGAAATTTTGTTGCAAGGCTCCAGTAATAATAAAAGTTCAATATGAATATATACAATAAAAGATTAAATTTATGACGGTTGAGTAGTCTTATGGCATGAAGCTGTTGTGGAATCTGGTTGTTCTGCATTTGAAGCTGTTGAATCTTTTTCTAGAGGGCAGCAGGGAGAACAAATCATGCTGAGGGTGCAAGGGGTCTAGGATGTCAAGGATGGAAAGAAACTGTCCCAATGATTCTCTCAGCTGTCATCATTCTCTCTATGTGTTGTTAGTTAGTGTTACATGCTTCAAACCAGACAGAGGTGCTGCTGGTCAGTTTGTTCTCTATTGTCCCTCTGTAGAAAGTGGTGAGGATGGGAGGGGGGAGGTTTGCTCTTCTCATCAGACATAAAAAGTGCAGACATTGCTAAGCTTCCTTCACCAGACCAGAGTTTGGAGGGACCATGTCAAAGTGTCAGTGATCTGTATCCCCAGTATTCTAATGTTCCTGATCTGCTCCACTGCAGCGTCATTGATGAGGAGGGGTGTGTGACTTAACATATATATTTTTTTTAAATCAACAACAATTTCTTTTGTTTTGTTGACATTCAGGATTAGATGGTTTGCATCACACCAGTACACCAGATGTTTCACCTCCTCTTCGTAGGCCAGTTTATTGTCCCTGATGAGACCCACCACTGTAGTATTGTCTGCATACTTCATGACGTGGTTCGTACTGAACCCAAGAGCAGGGGGCTCAGTATACAGCCCTGGGGAAGTCAGTACTGAGACAGATAACCCTTGAAGCATTTTTACCAACCCTCTCAGACTGGGGTCTGTCTGTGAGGAAATCCAGCAGCCAGTGACACATGCTGAGCTGAAGTCCAGAAACAGCATTCACACGAGTATTCTTCCCCTCCTGGCTCTAGTGCAGGTTGGAGGAAGCGGCATCCTCTGTGCAGCGGTTGCAATGGATCAAAAGAGGAGGGAGTTTTGAGATGATGTGATCCTTCACCAGCCTCTCCAAACATTTAATCAATATGCAGTTTGTTATGGATGATTCATACCATTTTCAGGCAAAGCAGGCAAACTATTTTAAATATCTTGCTATATTTGAAAATAAAGTCAGAAAAATAAAGACGTTTGAAAAAATTGGAACTGTTTTTGTATCTATTGCATATTCAGACAATAAAGTTCAGCCATAACTGGTTAAAACATGAATAATGTTAATTAAAGTGAATTCATAAAGTAGTTACATTTTCATATAATTTTGTCAATTAGACTAGTTGACTAAATTTTATTACAACTGGTTGACTAGAAGTAAAGCAATTCTGATGTCTAAATTGTAACTACAAAGACTAAAAATACCATAAATAAAATTTTTCTGTCAAAATTAACAGTGATTATTCAGACTTTAGACTCAGCTGGTTATTTATCCTCAGAATCCTGATTTAGATCTGTATATATTAAATCTACATTTAAATCAATATTGCCATTTTTGGTTCTTAGAATCTTCTTTGTGCAGTTGGTGTTTAGAAACTGCAGCCTGATAATTTTCCCTCTGAGTCAAGCAACATCTTGCTTCCTTCAGGCCCTGTCTGGGTTCACCAGGATGCTAAATAAATTAATGGGTGCTAATACAACAGATCTGTTTAGACAGATGTGCCTACTTAGTCGATGTTCATCTTCTTAATACATCATATACTAATATACATGATAGGGTTGATCTGACATGGTTCTCACTGTTGTTTTAAACCATTCTATTGTGCTTCAGTTAAACTCTAGGTTTAGCGCACGTCTGTCTTTATATCCAGTTATCTTTTGACATTTCTCATTTTTAAAACAATATTATTTGAACTGCTTGTACATCATTCCTGCCCAGAGAAATCTACTTGTGTTTTTTCAATGACTGTCTGCATTACTTAAAACAAAGCTGAGTCTCAGGCTGTGGGAAAAGAGCCAGGAAGCTGCTTGAAACCTCATTACCAGAGGGGGCTTGGAGGGTTTAAAGCACTGTTTCATCACAGCTGAATCAAAGTAAGATTAGTTTTATTGAAACACCAACATACTACAATGATTAAACTGCTAAGGAATCATGCAGGCTTGAGTGATTATTGGATCTGCATTTAAAAAAATAAATATGGCATTCAATAATCCTGACATCAAGATGTGATTAACACCTGTTTGTGTCTTTGTCTTCAGAAAGACGCTGCATGGTTGTAGCAGCAGCAGTAAGACTCGCAGCCTCCGTTTTTCCTACTCTGTATTCTGTAAAGCTCCAGTTTTCTCTGCTGCAGTATTTAAGAGGCAGATTTGGCTGCTCTCTCCACTCTGGTTGGCTGCTCTCATGCTTCATGCTCATTGGCTCCCAGGAACCTCTGGTGCAGCCAGCCAGAAATCAGCTCCTCATCTGATGGTGATGGGCAGATTATACTCCACTGCACCACTAAAACCACATTTAAATGACGATATACACACAGCTTATTAATGTTACAGTTGGTAAATGTGGCAATATATTGCTTAAATTTATAAATCTAAAATTCCTCATAGTATATTGCTTATGATGATTATCACCCTGACTTTTATCCCAATTTGTAATATTTAAACAGCTTTAGGTATGTGGCTTCATGCCTGACTGTAAAATGCACAGAGAATGATAATTTTTGAGGGCATCTGATGTGCAGATGTTCCTGGTTTATTTATCACCAATTCAAAACAAATGCCGTCTCAAGGCTCTTTACAAGAAACGTTATTTTGGTTTAATCCTCCATAAATTCCAGTTAATCCTAGTTAGTGCATCAAGTTTAGTTCATTATTCAAATGATTTTTAAAGGGTAAGTATTATGTGTTTTCCAGGCACATAGTGCCATTTGTAGGACAAGAAAGTGTAACTGTAAAAATGTATATTCATATATGAAATCTGAATTAAGAGATTTTACTTCTTAATCTAACGGTTTAAATTCGAGCCTCTGTCTCTTTAAAAATTCCTGCTCTTTGTTAAACTCCGTCTTCAGGAAGTCATCTCAACATGGCTCCTCTATTAACCCTTTACCAGTAATCCACTGAGAAGTTGGTCCTGTAAAGAGCTCAGCAGTTCCACCAAGTGTTTGCTAATTGCTGCTGGCTAGTCTGAAGGAGCCGAATGGGGAAGTTGCTCTATGAAGCGGAGGTTTTAAAGTTTGGAAACTGCAGCTCTGAGGAGGAGCTACGTCTGGAAGGCGGGGCTAGGTCCAACCAAGCATTTTGAACAGCTGAATGATTGCCATGGAGATTAAAGAATTTCTCAAACTTTGATGAAAGAATCTTGGCAACAATCCAGGTATGGTTTTGATGAGGGAATAACATTGTAACAGGATGTAAAGCTAAAAAAAAAAATCTTTTACATGATACTGCCCCTTTAAAAAGTTCCTATCTGGCTTTTAGTTGTTGACCTGCAGCAGCGACAGCAGACAATCGCTGGCGTTGTCGTTAACTTTACAGCAATCCCTTTTTTTCCCATAATCCCGTTAGACATTCAGTGGTCTGAACTTGTTCCAGATTCCCCTCCATTTGTTCCAAAGAGCATTATTGCTAATGCAGATAACATTAACTTCATTATGTGGCCGTGCCTTTGTGATATAAAAATGAGCATAATATATGATTTTGCAGAACTCTATTTTTAAGTTCATAAAACTGACTTTTCACTTCCAGATAGTCAGCTGTTTTCTACATAACTTCACTGTCCACAGATGCTTTATGTAAGTGAGTACACTATGACATCCTCAGGGCTTTTATGTTGCTAAATGGTTTCCAGCACCGGACTGGGACTGGGCTCCAGGCGCTGCTGCAGGATTCTATTAAGACAAAAAACAAATGGTGTGGAGCTATTTTATTCAATGGCATTAAATATATGTGTACATGCAGTCACATAATCTGAGGGAGTATTTGGTAGAATGAAGTAAAAAGGTCTCCAGCCCTCTGATGCTGGGTGAAAGGATTTTTGTCTGCATCAGACTTTGTTTAGACATGAGTGAAAGAAGCTGATTTGAAGTCTGGTGCATATGAAAACGTGGGTCCCAGTTTGCTTGCAAGTGAACACTTGTGTGGTTTGCTTACAGTGGGAAACACAAACAGACTATTCACTGATGCCAAAGAAAGGAAACAAACCCTCTGTACAGAGTAATATGTGGGGTACATCAGTGCCCCCCTTCTGTTCATATCATGCAGTTTCTTGTGAGAAATCAATCAGCTTAAATTAGAAACAGGAACCCCAGGTCCGCATGGATCTGGTTAGTTTTTATTGTAAACAAGCGGTGCTGGATAGTTTTCTGTTGCTTTGTGTTTTTTCCCTCTCGTTCAGTCATCATTGGGCCATATGAGCTGCAGCTGTTGTGACTGTATCACTTTGTCCACTTTGATTAGTGCAGTGTGAAAGTGAACCAATCCAAATGAAGCTGAGATATTTTTCTGTGTTCCTTTCAACTATTCTGTTTTTGACAACAATTCCAGTAGTGCTGGAAGTCCAGACCTTTTTGGACTCACTGTGTTTGGCCCTGGCCCATGCTGATGCCAGAACGGGACAAGTTCCCTATTACAACTACATAAAAAAAAAATTAGAATCACTTGGAAAAGCTTGATATTTTTTGCCCCTTTGTTCAGAAAGTGTAACTCTCATTTTAAAGAGATTCATTACACACAGTGAAACAGTTCAAGTGTTTTTTCTACATAGAATGAAAACCCCAGTTTCAGAATCTCAGAAAATAATTTTACATGTGGTTTTGATAAGCAAGGATGTTTGAAACAGAAATGTCAGGCTTCTGAAAAGTATTTCTTCATATGCACTGACTCATAGACTCGTTCCCTTTCAGTTATATTCAGAACACATCCATATGAATCTTGAACAACAAAACAGATTCATGAGATTTGTTTAAGACTGAATTTCTTCCATCATTTTAACATTGGGTTTTACCTTTCATAATTTTCTCCTCATTTTAACAGTTGGCAACCTTAAAGACGCGTGTGTGTGTTCCATTTATGTAGACAGGCCAACTAAACAAAAACACACACCCGGTTTCAGCCTCAGCTCATTAGTATCAACTGGTTAAAAAGTCCTTAGAACGGCACACGGATCCACAGCTTGCTCTCACTGCAACTCCCAGTTACTATAGTAACAGACTCAGCCACAGATCTTCCCCAGTTCTCGTGTATTATTCTTATCTGAGAAGACAGTGTAGTTCTTTTGATTTCTTTTCTTTAAGGGCTGTTTGAAAATTTTTCACAAGAGATATTTAGTCTCAGATGACTCACAGCAAAAAGATAACAGATTCACCGGGAAGCCCCCTCTCCTCCTAGAGCTTCACCATCATTGATGGATGATGATTTAATGTTTATTGTCTCAAAGGACTGATTAGTTTCAGCTCCCATCATTCTCAGTTTGATGTCATAAATGTCTCTCCATTCATTGGTTGCTAGTATCCAGATATAACGATGCTCCAAATAATATTTCCAGTGAAGGTTTTTTGTCCTTTTAATGAGAAATCAGATCAAGTATAAGAGTGACTGAAGTTTTCTCTGGCTGCATGAAGCATAGATGAGCACAGAACTGCCCCCACCTGTTGCTAGGCACTGCTGTACTTTTCCCTTTTGCATGAGGCTAGTAAAATTGGAAATGTGTTGAAAAACTTAAAAAATATATAATGTGTTCATGTATGTATGCATGCTTTATTTAACCAGGAAACGGCAAACCCAAAGTACAAGACCAAATCCACAAAACAGATAACCAAGAGAAATCACACAGTTACTCATCTCATTAGGGCATTACAGAAGCTAGGTGATCTCATTTCTCTGTCCTTTAGAATTGATTGGTAGCAAGAGGTGAAAATTTCAAATCCATATGCAAAAATTAAGGACTAAAAAACAACTGAAAAACATTTTTCAAGTTGCAAAAATGTTTTTTTTTTTTGCAACTGTAATATTCGATATTTGATACTATTTTAGAAGCAGGGATAACTGTTTTTCTGTTTTAAAGGAGACTTATGCAAAATTCAGTTAATGCACCTTTTGTACTTCCTTTTGGGTCTCTACTGCTTTTAGAAAGCAAAAAACATAAATAACTGAATACCATCACCTAGCAGTTTTATGACAATACATTGATATGTTTTGGTGTCTGTTTCAAAAGCCTCCAAATTATTAAATCATAGTTGGCATGCACTGCCCCGTTATCTTGCAACTAGGGTTGCCACCTTTCAGAAATGAAAATAAGGGACGCCACCACAGTACGTCATCCTACTCTGATGGGTTGGGATGGCTGCTGCAGTGATAGACAATATTTTATGGCAATGTTTTTGTTTTTAAAAAGTAATCCATAGACCAATCGTTCATACATAGAGTACTCCAAAATTGTACTCCAATCTGAGCATACCTTACACAAGTTTAGTTAAGCAAGTGTAAAATGCATTTGGTAAACTGCTCAAGTACTGAGTAACTGATCATAACACCTGATTTAACAATCAAAATGTGTCCTCAGACAGGGTTCCAAAAGCATAAGTTATGTGAAAATTCTGGTATTGTAAAGCATATTATCAAAATATTTACCACATTTTCCACAAGGGCCGGGGTAGTCAGTGTTTTCCATTGGGACACTTAAAAAAAGAATGAAATAAAAAAAACAGAGCAATATTTCATCATTTGATATAATAAGTGAGCCAAAGAGCCACTTTTGTCCCCAGAGATTCAGGTTGCAGGTCCCTGGCAGATGGAAATTGTGGTCATATCTCAATACAGCAGCTAAAAGCACAGCACTATAAATTTTAATTCATTGTTAAAGTAAAATTGTGAAGGTTAAAAAAATCCACCTCTGAGCATTAACAAAAGACATTTATTTAGCATAATTTCTACCCCTGGGCTGCAGGTCTATGTCTGACATTAATGACCACTGAACACTGAATTCATAGATGTCAACATTTCTTAATAAAACAAACAGAAAACCCTAACAAACCTTTTTAAAGTAGGAAATATTTATGTATTTACGGTTAATCTCTTAGTATGATTTGTTCTTTAAATGACCATTTGTATAATTTTGGCTGATGCGACTATACATTAAATAAGCAAATAATTGATTATTTAATAATCAAACCATAACAGTCTACTAAAACCACAATAAGAAACATAATTAATAAAAAAATGTTCTGTTCCATATCAGCCTCAGGAGGTGATTGAGGGATGAAGAGACTGATGTCTGGTTCTTTAGGTTCTGACGGGTCTGGAGTTTCTCTCCTGATCCATTCTGTCTATCATACAGCAGCACACCGCACCAGAACGAACACATTTGTTTAAACTGCCTGTGTTCATCCTCACTGACATTATTCAGCCTGGGATTTACGTCTTCCTTGTCACGTTTGTATCTTTACGAGAGGTTTTACTTCTAAGGGCGGTGGAGTATTGGGTTGAGGATGTTTTAAAAAGACACGGGTCGATAGCAGCTCACCGGGCTGTGTAGTGTCCGTCTCCAGGCAAACTTGACAACAGCGTTGGTCCATAGCGTTCTAGGGTCCTTTAGCTCCCGCAATGAGAATTTAGTGTAACAATATTTTAGTCATTATTGTTACACTTGGTGTTGATATGTGTGTGGTAGGCATGTCTATCGAACAGTTATAGAATTCGGTACAAATTGCATCCCGTATCAGTTCAATACAGGATGCAGCATTTAACAGTCAAATACAGGACGATTCCGTATTTTTAGGGACTGGTGGCAACCCTATTTGCAACCCAAGCTGAACTGGTCAGCTGGTTTTCCCGCTCTATACGCTGTGCAATGGCTGCTGGGAAAGACGTGGTTTAGTTGTTGATTCACCATCTAGAAACCTCTGCTGGCCAGGACTCTCCACTTCTGCTTATGGGTTTCACTCGGGGTCAAAGCTTGCTGGTTGGACTATTTTCATCTGTTTGCAGCCATTTTCACATGTGTGGTGTAAACATATATTTGGAGGGCTTGGCCAACAGTGGCTTATTTGCATTTAAAATGACGAGAGGCTTAGACAGCTCATTTTGAAATCTTACAACAGACAGAACTGAGCAGACTGGGAAATGATCTGAGGATGATTTCCAGTAAAAACATGATGAACATGGTTTTTATAGCCCACTGACCTATCATAACTAGATTTAAACAAAGTATATAGGTCCCATATAATTACAAATAATTAGGTCATGTTCAGTGTTTTGCTTAAATGCAGTGAAAGCAGTATTTTGTATCCTACAGTGAGAATCTCCTGGCAGCCCAGGTCTTTATGTATAGAACTTTGCTTTAGACGCTCAGTCTGCTGAAGATACTCGGCGCCCCGGAAATGACATGAAACTATAGAGTAAGGTCAGCGAATCTAGTTGAATCACTACATGAATGAATGAGCCATTGTTTACAGCAAATGGGGAAAAGTTGCTCCAACTAATCGCCTCATCAGAAATGGATGGTGATTGAGGGCAACTTTTGTTGTGTGGAATGCAGGAGGAATAAACGGCTGGATCTGTCTCCATCTGTCATCCACCATTCTCTGAGGTGGAGGGGAGTTCCAGGAGTTCCACCCAGCGTCCTGGAGTGACTTTTAATGATTTGGTTGAAACAAAGTAGGAAATGCGTCCATGAGGGAGAAGAGGCAAGCATGACATCAGGCAGTAAGAAAGGAAAGGCTTTAGACGTGTGGAGAGACTGCAGTAGCCATAAACAAAGAGCCAGCCTGCTTCCCTTCACTGCCTTCTGGCTCGGAGTGATCACTCAGTTGACTGCAGCGGGGCATTGTGGGAGGGGAAGAGGGCGGGAGGCTGATTAAGGAGAGATGCACTCGTTGATCCCTTTTCCGCTCTGTCTTCCACGCTGCCTGCAAAGAGAGGAGAGGGGGAGGGGATGAAGGAGAAAGAGGATGGAATCAGGAGACGAGGGAAGGATGGCTGATTCATGCGCACATCTGTGCACTCCAGCAGTACTGAATTATCTTAAAGATGCCATGAAAAGGTTTCTAGCTGCTGGCAGTGGATGTTGACTTCATCAAATTGCATTTTCTATTATACATTAGGAATTGATGCAAAAAAAAAAAAAAAGCCAAAATTTGACTTTATTTCTTCTGATTTCAGCTTTGTAACTTTAACTACCAGCCACTGGTTTAGTTATGATAGCATTTAGAATCACTTTGAAAGATGCTTTGAAATTCCAGGTCTGGAATTCTGGAACCTGATTTATTTTTATTTCATCTGGGAACTAGAATATCAAGAGTAACTGATGCATGTTTTAAAATTTTTTTATAAAATGTAATAACCAGCTAACCAGTCTGCTTTTCATCTTTTTATAAAACCCACCCCACACGCATGCACACACACACACACATTTATAAATGGTGGAACAGCCTGTTTTTCTTCCACATACACTGAAAGAAATAACTCTTTGGATTAACATAAAAAAATCATGGAAAGATTTTCCACCTGATTACTTTGCTTTATTTCAGCACTATGTAATTCTGTTACTCCGATTTAAAGCAAATGTGTTGGCTCAACTTAACTTTTGTGGTTGATTCAACTTATTTACTTTAGTTGGACCCAATGTAATTTAATAGAACCAGACCAACTAATTTGCAATGTTTTGGACCAAATAATTGACTTTACTTGATTAAGATGAATGCAAATTTAGTTGAAACCAACTTATTTAACAGTGATAACTTCACACTACTTAATTAAGATGATCCAACCCATGAAAATTAAGTTAGCTGAACAAACATGCTTCATGCTGAAAGAAAGCTATATAATCGTGTGGAAAATCTTTCCATGATTGAATTATGTTAATTCAAAGACATTTTCTGAAGTGCTATTAAATTAAGTGTTTTAAGACCACACTGAAAGAAGAAAGAACACTCAACAATGAGAAAAAGTACAACATGAACTTTATTTTCAAAATTGTTATCCATTTTCTTTTTACACAGCACAAAAAACAGCTGAGTTGAAAGTTGAAATAAACAACAAAAGGTCAGTTTTGTTTTTCCAGAAAAAAACTGGGCTGTGTTTAGCATAGATCAAATTCTTAACAACATAAAAAGTGTCAGTAAATTCGCTCAACTTTGCAAACTGTAACAGTTAAAATTTAGTTTTCGACTGCGGTCTTTGGAAAAACATGTAAAGATAGATTGCCCAAGTTGTTCATCACTTCCACCCCGTCCAGGAGAATCCCAACATCCTCAATGGCATCGCCAGGCTCTGCACTCTCCGGTCGGATAACAGATTCCACAGACAGTCTCGGCTATAGCCATTTGTGCACCTTGATGATGGGAACAAGGGTGGGGTTTTGGGGGGAGAGATTTCACATGTCATTAAATAAAAAAAATAACTTTACACTTATTTGGCTGACTCAACAACAGCTAAGGTCCATCAAAGATCTGTCTGTGTTAATTGTGAGTCCAGTGGTAAGATTTCCCATTTAGAAAAGGTACCATATTTTCTGCACCATAAGGTGTACCTAAAGGCCTTACATTTTCACAAAAATCGTCTTATTATCCGGTGAACCTTGTGGTGCGGAAAATACGGTATATTGTCTCATATGGAAAAACATGAAGAGAAGGGATGAATCCCAAATAGGCCCCATATTCCATGGCCTGTTCTCCTCAATTGAAATGACAGTCTGAGGATCCACCACACAGACTGTCATTCTAAACCAGTCCAATTTATGTGCAAGTACAAAGCCCTGACTCTGTACACAAACCAAACATCTTATACATGAAGAACCTGTCTTGTTTTCTGGATGGAGGAAATGTCATGACTATGTGTGGTAGTTATTTCCAAATAGATCAGTACTAACATCTTAGGTAAAGTTACTTAATATTTTTGTCTGCATATGAAACAATGCTGTTAGAAAAAAAGGCTAAATAAAACAGGCCAAAGATCTTTTTGTGGAGTTTAACTCACCTAAAAATCCTCATTTTAAACCCACTTAACAATAACTGTAATTATATCAATCTTACTAATGATTATCCTTTTCTGTGGGAGAAATCTAAAAGCATCTCAAAAGTCAAATTAAAATTGAATGTACCCAAGTGAAAAAAAGAAGTTTTAATGATCTTCTCTTAATTTAAATTTATTGGTAATTCACAGGAAGTCCAATTAACTCCAACTGTAATCACCTCTTTTGTGGACACAAAGATAAATTAACATACCATGTACTCTTTCTCCAGCTTCTCTGGATCTTCATCCAGGTATGCACACAGACCTTTTAGGATCCACTCTCGTCTGACTTCAGCCGTGTTTTCCTAAATATGCAGATCAGAAAACAATGAGAACAACCGCAAAAATCCAGCAGTATACTATAGGGTCACACACTTGAAAACTTAGCTAAATTCAAAGGAAGTCACAACGAAAGTGATCAGTGGCTTGCAGCCTATTTGAAAGATCTTTAAAATTGTTATTCTCCTTTCATTATGCCATGACTAAAATTAAGTTTAACATTTTATTTAAACTTCTAACTGAAGCTGTCACCTAAGAAATATTTATGTCTGAAACAAAGGTACAGTACAGGGGGATATACTGTGAAAAATCTATTTCCTCTGCCTTCTCCCAGTGCTAGAAACAACCAGTCAGTGGCAGGAAAGTGTTAGTGCTGTCAATCACAATCTCATGTTGCTGCTCATCCTTCTTCCCCCTTGCTCTGTACTATTCTGTAGCTAGCATAGGGCTGATAGCAGCTCATATCTACTAGACAGAGAGAGACAACACTCCTTACAGTTCCACATCCCCACGCAAATAAAGACAAATAAAACAGACTTGCCAAATACAAGTTTAGCTGAACCCTTATAATCGCTCTAACACTAGATTCAGTCATTTTAGATCTGGCAAAACTTACCATTAGCCACTGCAATCTAAAACTTGATGGCCGATGACCCCCTTCACCAGTGCTTATGTAGGTGGATAACAGACAGGTGATGTTCTGAAAGAGATCAGATTTTCAAACATTAAAATATGTAATTCACCCTGAGCAGAGTTGTATCTGAACATTCAAACTTTTAGTACAAGTCTCTTGAATGCATCATGAATCAATCAATCAAATTTTATTTGTACAGCACATTTAATCAGAAAGGCATTTCAAAGGGCTTTACATAATTAAAAACAGAAACACAGAGTCATGCAACATTTAATAAACAGTGAAACAGATAAAAAGTAAAGCCAAAAACATTAAAAACATTGAAGACATTAAAACTGCACTAAGCCTAATTTAGCTATAAGCAACTCTAAACAGGTGGGTTTTAAGTTGAGATTTAAAGGCACCCAGTGTTTCAGCTGTTCTGAAACTGAATATAATCACTGGGCACATGCAAGCATGTATGTGCAGAACAGTGGTGACTTGAACATGGTAGAAAGCAATAAAAATATAAAACATAAAAATCAAAACAAAAACCTCAACATTTCAAAATTAAACCAATAAACTTAAAAATTGTTTTTGAACTACAATTATTTATGGAAAAACAAGTACAATAACAAAATACATCTTTAGAGCAGAGGAATATATGCATTTAAAAAAAAGGAAAGCTCAAGTCTGTTCATGGACTACCATAATAGGAATAATGGACAATCCTCTGAGTGTTTCAGCCATTAAAAAATACTAGAAATCCATAGTTAGAAGGTGGACATTTATGTGGACATTGCAAGCACATTTAAAGCTCTAACAGCAAAGGTTTCCGCAGGTTCCTCTGACTCAAATTTATTACTTTTTATTATTAATAAATGAAGAATCTGTATTACGATAGAAAGCCACAAAAGTGTGTGTGTATCCAATGTCCACTCTGCATTTACCTACATAATAACAGTACTGAAATTAAATAATAATAAAAAAACATTTAAATAGACTTATGTTTGGCCCCAGTGTTTAAAATCCACTAAACCTCAGACTTCAGAGTTTGTATGGCACCAGATGCTGAATTTACGTCAGTCCAACTTTTTTCCAGGGAGTTTTAACAACCTGAGGAGGAGCAAAACTGTGACATTTATGGGGTCCGTTTTTTGTCTTGACAGCAGCTTTGTGACCCTTACACTGCTTCATGTGATGTTAGCATGATTTGAGTACATCAATTATATAGAAACGTGACCGAACATAGAAAAAAATGTTTTTTTTAAAAGTCTGATGATTTTAATTTGCATCTTTTTATTTCGATTTTTATTTTGATTTAGACAGATGAAAATAGACTGAATCTTACCTTTTTCAAAGTAAGCAGATCCAAATCAGGAATCTTCCCGCTTCTCTTGAAAGAACAGTTTGAAGTTTTCCCAAACACAAGATCTCGCGTGATCTCGCTAGCATCTCGCGTGATCTTCCGTAATTTCGCTAGCATCTCGTGTGATCTTCCATAATTTTGCTAGCATCTCGCGTGATCTTCCGTAATCTCGCCAGTGTCTCGCGTGATCTCTGGGTCTCGCTAGACCCTCTTCGGCGGGAGATTAGTCTGACTAAATTGAATCACGTTGTCTCAACTTGAATACATTTTATTAACGCTAGGTTGTTGAATTTTATGTTTATTTGACGTGATTTTGTCATATTTGCCTTTGAAACATAAAATAATTCTGTTAAACATGTTGTTTTTTTATAAATGCAATAACCACTTCAATTCAGTTGTGCTTTGACACAAGCATGGAGCAAGCAGGAAATGGAGCAAATGTTAGAAAAACGCTGATTAATTACCAGCTAACCATCACTTCATGTGATGTTAACACATGTTAGCCACTGACATGAGTACATCATTTACATAGAAACGTAACCAAACATAGCAACACTGATATGTGCACAATCCTGCCAGGAAAATTTAGTATTCTCTAAACTGCAGCTGGCGTTTTCCTGGCACGAAAAACAATCATCTCGCGGGGCCTCGTGCGATTTCCCATGATCTCGCGGGATCTGCCGTGATCTCGCTCGTCGCCTCCAGCACAAGATCAGTCTGACTATAATGAATCGTGTTATCTCAACATGATTCAATTTCATAAACGTTAAGTTGATGAATTTCTTGTTTGTTCAACATGATTTTATCACGTTTTTGTTTAAAACATGAAATTATTGTGTTAAAAGTACATGATATTCTTTTATTAATGTAATAACCCCCTAAGTTCATTTTTTTGAGTGTAGGACCAGGTTTGTTTGGTCAACTTTTTGGTTTTAAAACAAAAGCCTTACTATAAACCAGCTTTTTGAGTGCTTTTTTGGGTCATTTATATGTGTTAAAACTGCAAAACCAGAACAAATTAGGGCTGAAATGATTAATCGAAATCATTTTCATGAATCGAAGCCAGAAATGATCAAATTCAGAACTCAATCAATGGTTAGCTAGAGTATAAAGAGACAAAAAACACCATTTGCTGAAAGAACAACATACTGAGTAATACTGCACAAAATGGATACATTTTGCACTTGAGTAAAAGAAAATCCTTGCAACCCTGTTAATATGTTCTACCCAGAATTACTCAAGTTATAGTTTTAGATTCACCTGGTTCCAATTCTTTAAAAAATTTAAAAATAAATAAATAAAAATCCTATTTTGCACCTTTCACATTAATATTAAATAATCCCCAGGTCAGGCCTACACAGAGTCCAGCTTTTCACATGTTGATATTAAAAGGATTTGTTTTTAGCTTCACATTCACTCTTTGTGTAAAGGAATGCTGTTACTGAATTTTAGACAATAAAATGATTTCTTGTTCAAACAAGTTGTTTAATTATTGTATTTTTACTATTGTATAGAAAATGCTTAAGTGATTAAATGAAAAATGCAAACTGTGGTAATTTTTATCAGATTACTTGTCAGAATAATTGATTACTGAAATAATCACTGGCTGCAGCCCTAGAACAAATATTTAGTTGCTGAATATGGTGGCGGTTTTATCATCCCTGAACACTGTAACATTACCTTCCTCTCATAGAATGCTGTTATTAACATGAGTTGTTCTGTCTTCAGGTGTATGTGGAATTTGATGACCAAGAGTGGGAGAAGAGGGAGTGGGTGAAGGTCTATGAGGATTTCCAGCTGTTTCTCCTGGAGCACCAGCTGGTCTGGGCAAAGAGGAAGGAGGGAGCAGCTGGAACAGCTGGAGCTGGAGGCCTTCTGCAGGGAACCAAGGCAAAGCACGTCCAGTGGCCTGCACTGGTAAGACCTCACCTTCCATTTAAGAGCTGGAGTCACATGACTGGCTCAGTCATGTGACTGAATTCATGTCTTGGAGATGCTGCTACACGTTGTCTGCTTTCTGATGCATTGTCTTTCTATTTTAGACAGGTTTTCAGTCTGATTATCAGTCTTTTTCATCTTCTGGTAAACTTCCTAAGGCCTCTTTATGTCTCTGTAATGAGGTTGTTTGCCGATTTGTCTTGGTTTTTAAGTCTTTTCATAAATCCGGTCAAGTTGGCTCAGAGCTTCACACCCTTTCACACACCACCTTAAATCCTGTTGGAATGATGTTGACGATCCTTGTTCCAGCTGTGAAGCTTGGTTTATGTTTGATACATGTACATTCATCGCCAAAACTTTTTTTTTTGTTTGTTTGTTTGGAATCAGACAGGTACACAACTTTTACAGCATTTATACTCTGATTCTTCAGAGTAGAGCAAACGGTTAACACTGCACAACACGTTTAGCAGTAAAGAACACAGTTGTTAGCCTGTGAGTGTGGTGATGGTATTATTGTTTAAATGGGCTGAATTATTTTTGCAAACCTGTGCCATGTTTGTTCCCTCGGAACTGTCCACTTAGTTAAAAAGTTTCAGAGGTAAGAGATATGTAATGTTGGCATGTTCCGTAAGCATGTGAAACGCACAAACCAAGCTGGAGCATAAATCGAGCTTAAACTGGGAGTAGATGTCACTTAGCATGTGATGTGGACCTGGGTCTTCTCTCACTGACCACCGCTGTCATTTGCTGATTTCACCATTCTGTCATCATGCATGGAGCAAGTTGGAAGGTGTGCTTTAACGCTCAGACTGGAGTGAAGACAGGCTAGTGTTTGTTGCTGTAGTATGGAACGGTGTCATGAAAAGAATTGCTCAGGTTTACCCCACTTAGAGAATTGCTACCAGGTTAATGGTTGTCAAAAAGAAAACAGTTGGTGAGAGGTCAAAGGGCAAGGCAAGGTGAAGTGAGATCCACCAAGTGAGCAGTTTGTTGCTACACAAGCACAAAGAATCACTGGGGGAGCATGGAGTACATCCACCAACCAGCTTTACATCGTGTTATAATGTTCACTCATCAGAAACAGAAGCTGCTGTGTTGCCTTCATTCTTTCACGCATGTTTTAGAAATCCTTGAATCTCCTGTGACAACCACTCAGCTGTTCAAAACACCTGAGTGGCCCTAGCCCTGCCTTGGAGTTGCTGTTTCTCACAGAGCAGTCCTCCTCAATGACTCCTCCACTCAGCTCCTTCAGACTACCCAGCACAATCATGCTGAGGCTAAGGGGCTCCATGATGCACACTCTGTGGGTTGTTGGACTATAGATGCTGGTGTTAGGATGAGATTTAGATGGATATTGCTGTGTTATTATCATTATTATATTAATAGATTATTAGACTTACTTATATGGATAAACCTAAAAGTATTCAAAGCCCTGGCAGATTTAGATTTAGAATAATTTTATTTTGACCGGAAATACGATGGACATCTCTCACCACAGTGTAACAGCTGTACCAGACATATTTGTTCCGTTTACATTTCATGTTAAAAATATTTAAATTGGTTCTCAATAATCAATTTTAAAAATCCTCGTAACATTTTTACTGCCGTTTGGGTGTTTCCTCTGGTATTATTGATGATTTAAGTTTGGTGATTCAAGTCCTAGAACATCTGCTGGATTTGATTGTAGTAGAAAATCAGTTGTCTGGTGAAAATAAGCAGAAATGACGGTGGATCCCTGAAAAGCTGATGTTTGTTTTTTCTCAGCAGTGAATACCATGTGGGTAGAAGCAGGGGCGCGGTAAAGGGGGGGAAAGTGATGACATTTCTAAGGGCCCTGACCAACAGGGGGCCCTCCACAATTCAATTATTTATTTTTTGTTCATAGAAATAAAAATAAAAAATCGGGGCCCTGTCAATTACAAAATTAATCGTATTGTATTTTCAGAGATTGTTTGTAGCAATAAAAATGTAATGTTCCCACTCCCAGATCATAAAACCATATTTGCCTTGAACCCCCCTATCTGCGTTAAATGGTTCGTTCCTGCTCGGAGCGCTTCAGAGTGACGCTGTTCAGCTGCAGTCAGTGGAAGACACGAATGATTGTGGCAGTTACTATGCTGCTAAGAAAAGTTATAAAATCAGGTTTTCAAAAAAAAAAAGAGAGGGAGAGAAAGAAAAATGCAAGAGTGTTAATTTATAACCCAGTTTTTCTCCAAGAGAGGTGGGTAGACTGTGTGAGATTATCAACCATTTAGCATAATTAGCTTAGCTACAGACTACTGTTTGGCTCCATTTCATTAGCATTTAATGAATTAAGGAAAGAAATTACCAACATATTCATATATTTAACTTGTCCCTTGTACCTTTTTACCACTTAACAGATGAGTCAGTCAGCAGCAGCTCTAACCCACGTCCCTCCTGACTAGTCCTCTCTTGCGTGAAATTAAAGCTGCCGTATGTCACTTTGATATAAATATTTTTTTTTCCACATATTTGTTAAAACTGTCATTGTGTTATGACATTATGAGGTAATCTGTGACAAATCTATTTCCTCTGCCTTCTCCCAGTGCTAGAAACAACCAGTCAGTGGCAGGAGAGTTTTAGTGCCGTCAATCACAATCTCATGTGGTGCTGCTCATCCTTCCTCCACCTCGATTTGTGCCGTGCTGCAGCTAGCATAGCACAAAACTGTGAATGCTCAGTTTAGTTAGCATAGCTACAATGACAGCAGATAAACGGTTTTTTGCAATGATAAGTTGTTTCTCCACCATTAGCACATTTAGCAGTGAGTGAATGAAGTTGATTGTCAGTGCTAAGAGCGTCCTACTAGTTCTGATTGGTTGTTTTGGTCAGAACGGTGCATTACTTTAACCAGTGATAGTAATTCAGGAAGGAGATGGAGGAGATTGATTGTTTTCACAGATTATCTGTCTCATAACAAACTGCTACAACATTGTGACGGCTTAAACAAATATGGAGAAAACATATTTTTTATTAAAGTTGCATACTGCAGCTTGAATAAAATTCAACTCCATAGCATTTTTGAGAAGTCTGGATTGCTTCATGTATATTTTGCGCATTGCTTTTGACTGTTACTCATGGGGAAACATTTCAGTAATCTAAAACTAATAGAATAAATGTAAGCAACCTACTTGCATACTGGATGTGGACTGTTGAATGTTAAATTCATGAGCAGTAAATATTGTGCTAGTATCAGTATTGAACCAAAGAAAACAAGGCAGATGCAGACCTTGAAAATTGTGATGCTTTTTATGGGTCAAATAGACTCAAAAAAATTGTAAAAGCAGCAGCAGGGGGGCCCAAACAAATTTTTTGTCAAGGGGCCCAAGATTTCTGGGTAGAAGATAGTAGACATGCTGTTTGCACATTGTTTGCTCCAAATGCTTGTTTCAACACTGTTTTACTTTAAAATCCGATTAGTTTGTTTTTATTAAAGTGAAAGATTTCACTTTAATAAGTGAAATCT